>NC_054877.1:510636-788136 GCF_018320785.1 Cheilinus undulatus | reverse complement strand
AACAATCCACCAGTTAGTCAACCAACAAACCAACCAAACAACCAACCAACAAACCAGCCAACAACCAAACAACAAACCAGCCGACCAACCAACCAAAAAGCCAACCAACCCGGTAAACAAACAACAACCAACCAACCAACCAACAACCAACCAACCAATCAATCAGCCAACCAACCAACAGACCAACCAACAGCGAACTAACAAACTAGCCAAACAACCAACAGACAACCAACCAACCAGCCAACAAAGAACGAACCCACCAGCCAGTCAACCAAAAAACCACCCAACCAACCAACAACCAACCAATCAATCAATCAGCGAACCAACCAACAGACCAACCAACAGCGAACTAACAAACTAGCCAAACAACCAACAGACCAATCAACCCACCAGCCAACAACCAACTAACCCACCAGCCAGTCAACCAACAAACCAACCAACAAACCAACCAACGAGCCAACAAACCAACCACCAAACCAGCCAAAAAACAAAAAACAAACCAGCCAGTCAACCAACCCACCAGCCAGCCAACCAACAAACCAGCCACCAACTAACCAACCCACCAGCCAACAACCAAACACCAACCCACCAGCTAGTCATCCAACAAACCAACCATCAAACCAGCCAAAAACCAAACAACAAACTAGGCAACCAACCAACCAAAAAGCCAAACCAACAAACCAGCCAAACAACCAACCACCAAACCAGCCAACAACTAAGCATCAAACCAGCCAACTAACCAACCAAGAAGCCAAACAACTAGTTAAACAATCAATAACCAACCAACCAACAACCAACCAGCCAACAACCAACCAACCAGTTAAACAACCAACAACCAACCAACTAGCCAACCAACCAACCAGTTAAATAACAAGCCAACAACCAACAACCAACCAACCAGTTAAACAACCAACAACCAACCAACCAGTAAAACAACCAACAACCAACCAACCAGCTAAACAACCTGTTAAACAACCAACAACCAACCAACCAGCTAACAGCCAACCAACAACCAACCAGTAAAACAACCGACAACCAACCAGCCAGCCAACCCACCAACCAACTAACCAACCAACCAACCAACCAACCAACCAGTTAAACAACCAACAACTAACCAAACAGCCAACAACCAACCAACAACCAACCAGTAAAACAACCAACAACTAACCAAACAGCCAACAACCAACCAACAACCAACCAGTAAAACAACCAACAACCAACCAACCAACCAACCAGCCAACCAACCATCAAACCAAGCAACAACCAAAAAAAAAACCAGCCAGTCAACCAACCCACCAGCCAGCCAACCAACCAACAAGCCAACAACTAACCAACCCACCAGCCAGTCAACCAACAAACAATCCACCAGTTAGTCAACCAACAAACCAACCAAACAACCAACCAACAAACCAGCCAACAACCAAACAACAAACCAGCCGACCAACCAACCAAAAAGCCAACCAACCCGGTAAACAAACAACAACCAACCAACCAACCAACAACCAACCAACCAATCAATCAGCCAACCAACCAACAGACCAACCAACAGCGAACTAACAAACTAGCCAAACAACCAACAGACAACCAACCAACCAGCCAACAAAGAACGAACCCACCAGCCAGTCAACCAAAAAACCAACCATCAGCCAACCAACGAGCCAACAACTAACCAACCCAACAGCCAAACAACCAAACAACCAACCAACCAGCCAACAACCAACCAACCTAGCAGCCAGTCAACCAACAAACCAAACAAAAAGCCAACCAACCAACAAACCAGCCAAACAACCAACCAACAAACCAGCCAACAACTAACCAACCCACCAGCCTGTCAACCAAAAAAAGCTAAAAACTGATCAACAAACCAGCCAACAAACCAGCCAACAACTTACCATCAAACCAGCCAACAACCAAACACCAAACCAGCCAACTAACCAACCAAAAAGCCAAACAACCAGTTAAACAATCAATAACCAACCAACCAACAACAAACCAACCAACCAACCAACCATCAGCCAACCAGTTAAACAACAAACAACCAACCAACCAGCCAACCAACCAACCAGTTAAATAACCAGCCAACCAACCAACCAAAAGGCCAACCAACCTGTTAAACAACCAACGACCAACCAAACAACGAACAAACCAACCAGCCAACAACCAACCAACCCACCAGCTAGTCAACCAACAAACTAACCAACCAAACAGCCAGCCAGTCAACAGCCAACCAACAGACCAAAAAACAACCAACAAACCAGCCAACAACCAACAAACCAACCAAGCACCAACCAGCTAGCCAACCATCAAACCAGGCAATAACCAAAAAACAAACCAGCCAGTCAACCAACCCTACAGCCAGCCAACCAACAAACCAGCCAACAACTAACCAACCCACCAGCTAGTCAACCAACAAACAACCCACCAGCTACTTAACCAATAAACCAACCAAACAACCAACCATCAAACCAACCAACAACCAAACAACAAACCAGCCAACCAACCAACCAACCAAAAAGCCAACCAACCTGTTAAACAACCAAAAAACAACCAACTAACCAACAAACCAACCAGCCAACAACCAACCAACCCACCAGCCAGTCAATTACCAAACCAACCAACCAGCCAGCCAACAAACTAACCAGCGAACAACCAACCAACCAACCAGCCAGTCAACAACCAACCAACCAACCAAACAACAACCAACAAACCAGCCAACAACCAACCAACCAACCAGCTAGCCAACCATCAAACCAGGCAACAACCAAAAACAAACCAGCCAGTCAACCAACCCACCAGCCAGCCAACCAACAAACAACCCACCAGCTACTTAACCAACACACCAACCAAACAACCAACCAAAAAACCAACCAACAACCAAACAACAAACCAACCATCAGCCAACCATTAAACCAGCCAACAACCAAACAACAAACCAGCCGACCAACAAACCAAAAAGCCAACCAACCTGTTAAACAACTAACAACCACCCAACCAACCAACAACCAACCAATCAATCAATCAGCGAACCAACCAACAGACCAACCAACAGCGAACTAACAAACTAGCCAAACAACCAACAGACCAATCAACCCACCAGCCAACAACCAACTAACCCACCAGCCAGTCAACCAACAAACCAACCAACAAACCAACCAACGAGCCAACAAACCAACCACCAAACCAGCCAAAAAACAAAAAACAAACCAGCCAGTCAACCAACCCACCAGCCAGCCAACCAACAAACCAGCCACCAACTAACCAACCCACCAGCCAACAACCAAACACCAACCCACCAGCTAGTCATCCAACAAACCAACCATCAAACCAGCCAAAAACCAAACAACAAACTAGGCAACCAACCAACCAAAAAGCCAAACCAACAAACCAGCCAAACAACCAACCACCAAACCAGCCAACAACTAAGCATCAAACCAGCCAACAACCAAACACCAAATCAGCCAACAACCAAACACCAAACCAGCCAACTAACCAACCAAGAAGCCAAACAACTAGTTAAACAATCAATAACCAACCAACCAACAACCAACCAGCCAACAACCAACCAACCAGTTAAACAACCAACAACCAACCAACTAGCCAACCAACCAACCAGTTAAATAACAAGCCAACAACCAACAACCAACCAACCAGTTAAACAACCAACAACCAACCAACCAGTAAAACAACCAACAACCAACCAACCAGCTAAACAACCTGTTAAACAACCAACAACCAACCAACCAGCTAACAGCCAACCAACAACCAACCAGTAAAACAACCGACAACCAACCAGCCAGCCAACCCACCAACCAACTAACCAACCAACCAACCAACCAACCAACCAGTTAAACAACCAACAACTAACCAAACAGCCAACAACCAACCAACAACCAACCAGTAAAACAACCAACAACTAACCAAACAGCCAACAACCAACCAACAACCAACCAGTAAAACAACCAACAACCAACCAGCCAGCCAACCCACCAACCAACCAACCAGTTAAACAACCAACAACTAACCAAACAGCCAACAACCAACCAACAACCAACCAGTAAAACAACCAACAACCAACCAACCAGCCAACCAACCAACCAACAACCAACCACTCTATTGTAGTAAAGAAACACAATATCAAGACATGATGTCTGTATAAATGTGGACTAATGTTAAAATTAGGTGAGTCCTCTGGGTGAGATTTTAGTTTTTTTAAGCATCAACAAATGTAAACAAGAAATCTGTTGTAACTTCTCCTAACAAAAAATGAGGTTCAGGGTTTTATATTTGAATTGAATTAATGAAACAGATTCAAGCCCATCCTGACCCTCTGCAGGCAGAGATCTAAGTCTTTGTTACCACTAAGAATAACTTAATTATGGAGTGTTTGGACAGGAATCGTGGCATGCTGTATTTAAACAGGAGTAGTAGTCATTGTGTTCTTACTGTAGAGTGGTCATCTCGGTCAGCGATGGTTGTGTGGCCTTCAGGTAGCTGGCCCGGCGTGCCTGGATCTTTGGCGATGGTTTGGGACTCCCGTCAGAGTCGCCACTGTCGTCCTCCGCCATGGCTTTGACGTAGCTGCCGCTCCTCATCCTCCGACAGGGGATGTCGTCCTCCTTCCCCAGAGGGGCGAAGCCCCCCCATTCGTCCTGAGGTACCTGGTGAGCAGGCAGAGAGGACAGAGAGACACCGTCAGGATGCTCCACCCTGCCGCCGTCACCGTCCCAGCCACCAAACTGGCAAACTACACCGCCATGATGAGACATGGACATATCAGACATGGGGCTGACATGCACAACAAGGATGAACACGCTCTCATCATACAGAGAACAGGCTGTAGTGATGGTCGGTCTCTCTCACATGCAGTCATGCACACGTACGGCTGTATAATTAGACTAATTCATACATCTGCTTCCAGGAGTCAGCTCAGTTCATCAACGGCCAACTGTGTCATTATTTCAGGGAGAGAGGGCGTGCACGTTTGTGTTTCTATGTGTCTGCAGAGATCTGACCCCAGGCTGTGCTCGTTAACTACAAAGAGCTCATTACCAAGACTTGCACCTGATTTACTGACAATTACTGCAGAAATATTAATATAGAAAACACAGAAGAAGAATGGGACATAAAGAGCTAGAAAGGAGGGGTCAAACTCGTCTAAGGCTGCTTTAAAGGGCTCAACTCTAAAATCACAACAGGAAGTCTAAAAAAGTCATGAAAACCTTTGACTTCAGTGTGACGGTGCTCAGATGTTCCAACGTTTCCTCAGAGGGATTGAATGTGACATCATAGTAGTTACAACCAGTGAGCAGCTCAAACACTGTACTGCTGTCAGACATGTGAAGCAAATCTCTATAACCAGGAGACAGGATGTGTATTCCTCTCTGTAAAGTCAGATTTTAGAGGTTAAATACATTAGGGAAAGACATCCTTGTCAATGTGGTGTTTATATCTGCAATGACATCACAACCTTCATCAATGTCTGTTAATCTCTGAAATAATCTGAGCTCTGCAGAGATACAGCTCTGTCATGTCTGTTAATCTCTAAAATGGTCTGAGCTCTGCAGAGATACAGCTCTGTCATGTCTGTTAATCTCTAAAATGATCTGAGCTCTGCAGAGATACAGCTCTGTCATGTCTGTTAATCTCTGAAACGATCTGAGCTCTGCAGAGATACAGCTCTGTCATGTCTGTTAATCTCTAAAATGGTCTGAGCTCTGCAGAGATACAGCTCTGTCATGTCTGTTAATCTCTAAAATGATCTGAGCTCTGCAGAGATACAGCTCTGTCATGTCTGTTAATCTCTAAAATAATCTGAGCTCTGCAGAGATACAGCTCTGTCATGTCTGTTAATCTCTAAAATAATCTGAGCTCTGCAGAGATACAGCTCTGTCATGTCTGTTAATCTCTAAAATAATCTGAGCTCTGCAGAGATTCAGCTCTGTCATGTCTGTTAATCTCTGAAATAATCTGAGCTTTGCAGAGATACAGCTCTGTCATGTCTGTTAATCTCTAAAATAATCTGAGCTCTGCAGAGATACAGCTCTGTCATGTCAGTTAATCTCTGAAATAATCTGAGCTCTGCATTGATACAGCTCTGTCATGTCTGTTAATCTCTAAAACGGTCTGAGCTCTGCAGAGATACAGCTCTGTCATGTCTGTTAATCTCTGAAATAATCTGAGCTCTGCAGAGATACAGCTCTGTCATGTCTGTTAATCTCTAAAATATTCTGAGCTCTGCAGAGATACAGCTCTGTCATGTCTGTTAATCTCTAAAATGATCTGAAACTGCAGAGATACAGCTCTGTCATGTCTGTTAATCTCTAAAATGATCTGAAACTGCAGAGATACAGCTCTGTCATGTCTGTTAATCTCTAAAATATTCTGAGCTCTGCAGAGATACAGCTCTGTCATGTCTGTTAATCTCTGAAATGATCTGAAACTGCAGAGATACAGCTCTGTCATGTCTGTTAATCTCTGAAATAATCTGAGCTCTGCAGAGATACAGCTCTGTCATGTCTGTTAATCTCTAAAATGATCTGAGCTCTGCAGAGATACAGCTCTGTCATGTCTGTTAATCTCTGAAATAATCTGAGCTCTGCAGAGATACAGCTCTGTCATGTCTGTTAATCTCTGAAATAATCTGAGCTCTGCAGAGATACAGCTCTGTCATGTCTGTTAATCTCTGAAATAATCTGAGCTCTGCAGAGATACAGCTCTGTCATGTCTGTTAATCTCTAAAATAATCTGAGCTCTGCAGAGATTCAGCTCTGTCATGTCTGTTAATCTCTGAAATAATCTGAGCTCTGCAGAGATACAGCTCTGTCATGTCTGTTAATCTCTGAAATAATCTGAGCTCTGCAGAGATACAGCTCTGTCATGTCTGTTAATCTCTAAAATGATCTGAGATCTGCAGAGATACAGCTCTGTTAGGTGTGTAATTGCAGCCTCTGTATGTCCACAGCCAATCAGAGCACGGTGTTTCTAATTATCACTACCTCTGGTGTGACTGCAGAGTGTTTGAACTCCTGACTGGACTGAGACTTTGACAGACAACAACAGAGACAGAGACGACTCTGACTAATGATCTATGAATCACTGAGGAAAGGAAGAGGAGGCTAAATGTATTGTATTTGAGTGTGACGTCAAACAGGCACAAATGAGCAGTTTAGCTATAAAAAGAGAGGAGAAGAGCAGCTGCAGCAGCAGCGACTCTCACCCACGCACACTGCAGCTCAGCGCTCTGACTGCTGTAACGGCTGAGGATGGGGGACGCAGCTTTGGCGTTGGAGCTGCATGTTTATAAGAGGCTTCATGAAGCGTTGCTCCACGTCTGTGTATGTGCTTTAACCTGACGTTCTTCTTGTGTGCAGAGAGCTGACTCTCTCTCTCTCTGGTAGAGCAGGCTGTGGATGGTTACTGTGGTAACACATGGCTATTTTAAAGGCAGCAGTGAAGTATCAGGTAGAAGGAGAGCAGCCAGCAGCCGTGCTGTTGAGATGATGGTGATCATAATCGTTCAGCAGACTGAAGGTTTTCTCTTTTAGCTTTACAACCTGCAGCAGCTGTGCTGCCTCAGTCAGGACTAAACCCTAGATCCTCCTCAGTCCTCCTTCTCCTGCCTGGAGAATCTGACTCTGTTTCATGACTCTACAGCTCATTCAGAAAGTATTCAGATCTCCTTCACTTTTAAAATCTTACTGTATGCTGCAGTCCAAAGAATTTGTTTATTCTCAATCTAAGAGAAAACAGAACTGCAGACCTTTTTGTAAATGAATTTAGAATAAAAACAGAAATCTCACACAGACATCAGTAATCTGACTGTAGATTTAGCTCATGTCTGTATTTCTGCACCAAAAATTGCAATACCACTGGTAACCATGGGGGCGGAGATCAAAACCTGGGTACATGAGAACCTGAATCTGTATTTTTCATAACCCAGGAATCAATAATGTTTTGGCTTATGGATACTGCTATGGAGTAGTGGTGGGCAGTAAACTGTGGTGACATTTCTACCACAGAGGGAATAAACTCTGACGTTGTGTTCTACACTAGAGGTGAAGATGATGTCGCCGTTAGCATAGCAGAGACAGCAGGGTTAGCTCTACCTGAATGTGACCCACTAAACAGACCGCACCTGTGCTCTCTCCTCTGCAGGTTTGATGACTGTAATAACAGAAACATGTAGCGAGTGAGCTCACTCTGCAGAGCGTCTCTGTATGCAGCTTTAACATGTGCTATGAGTTGGTCGTCAGCCCAGCACTGTAGCCATTCATCAAGGTGTTTTAACTCATGACTCCATGATGGGTCAGAGATCCAGACTGTGGCGTTAAGCAGGGTCAGAGAAGCAGCTGTACACTGTAACTACATAAACTCACCACTGCAGAAGCTAAATCAATGATAAACACCCTACTTACATCAAGTTCTTCACAATGAAAGCCCATAGTTGTTCATTTTCTCAAATGCTTTTATTGTGAAGGCCCACATCAGGAAATGTGCTCAAGTTAGAAGCAACTCAACGGACCGCTGCAGAAGCAGTTAGAGAGAAACGACCACAGACAGACTGATGAAATCATGTTCTGTGATCTTAAACTCAGACATGAGTTCAGTCTGATGTCACAGGCTTGTTTTAGGAGGAGGAGGAGGAGGAGGAGGAGGAGGAGGAGGAGGGTGGTGGTTTTTTGGCCCATAAGTGATTGGGTCTGCTCAGGTCAGGTCAAAAAAATTGGTAGAAACAAGCGAGAACTGACACAATTTATGATGTTTCCAGTCATAAAATCATTCCATTCTGTTCTATTGTCTACCTGCCCCAGTGGCTAGTGGCAAATTCACCCGAAACTGCTCAAAAATACCTGGATCTGGCTAGTGGAAGCTGCCGGTATCCCATCTTGCCATGGTGATAATTCAGCCCTATCTCCCAGGCCAAGTCTGATGGGCGATGTAAGCAGTTTGAACTCAAAACTGGTCTGAAGACAGATATCAGGTCTTATAGAGGAAGACTCTAAAACACCGGCAGTGATGGGGTTAATGCTAACAGACTCTGAAACACCGGCAGTGATGGGGCTAATGCTAACATACTCTAAAACACCGGCAGTGATGGGGCTAATGCTAACAGACTCTAAAACACCGGCAGTGATGGGGCTAATGCTAACAGACTCTGAAACACCGGCAGTGATGGGGCTAATGCTAACAGACTCTCAAACACTGGGCTAATGCTAACAGACTCTAAAACACCGGCAGTGATGGGGCTAATGCTAACAGACTCTGAAACACCGGCAGTGATGGGGCTAATGCTAACATACTCTAAAACACCGGCAGTGATGGGGCTAATGCTAACACACTCTCAAACACTGGCAGTGATTGGGCTAATGCTAACAGACTCTAAAACACCGGCAGTGATGGGGCTAATGCTAACAGACTCTCAAACACTGGGCTAATGCTAACAGACTCTAAAACACCGGCAGTGATGGGGCTAATGCTAACAGACTCTCAAACACTGGCAGTGATGGGGCTAATGCTAACACACTCTCAAACACTGGCAGTGATGGGGCTAATGCTAACATACTCTAAAACACCGGCAGTGATGGGGTTAATGCTAACATACTCTAAAACACCGGCAGTGATGGGGCTAATGCTAACAGACTCTAAAACACCGGCAGTGATGGGGCTAATGCTAACATACTCTAAAACACCGGCAGTGATGGGGCTAATGCTAACAGACTCTCAAACACCGGCAGTGATGGGGTTAATGCTAACAGACTCTAAAACACCGGCAGTGATGGGGCTAATGCTAACATACTCTAAAACACCGGCAGTGATGGGGCTAATGCTAACAGACTCTCAAACACCGGCAGTGATGGGGTTAATGCTAACAGACTCTCAAACACTGGCAGTGATGGGGCTAATGCTAACAGACTCTAAAACATACTCTAAAACACCGGCAGTGATGGGGCTAATGCTAACAGACTCTCAAACACTGGCAGTGATGGGGCTAATGCTAACATACTCTAAAACACCGGCAGTGATGGGGCTAATGCTAACATACTCTAAAACACCGGCAGTGATGGGGCTAATGCTAACAAACAGTCCCTGTAAACAGTCAAATTAACAGCTTCAAGCATCATTATGTCTCACATATGAAACCTAAACTATAAAGCTTCTCAGTGCACAGCAGACTGGTGTAGATCCTGAATAAATCACCTCTGTATGACTTACAGGGGATCCTTGTGAATTGTTAATCAGTCTGAATCAATCCTGGATCTAATCATGGCTCCTGGAATCAGAATCAGTCAAATCATTCACACATCTATCGACCCAAACATGAGGTATTACATTACAGCAGATGGAAATCCGATGACAATTAATGTGTAGAGGACTAATCAACCCATGACAGACTCCATCGATGACATCACACTCATGCAACAGCTTATCTGACAGAGAGCAGTAGAGCTGGGGAGAGACTCACAGGTCCACAGAGATCTGGGCCTCAGACTAACAAAGATCCTTCAAAAGTCTTCAGTGTCCAAAGTACAGTTTAAGACTTTTTCTGGGCCGAAAGTCTGATTTTTACCTGAGACAGGTCTAAAATCTTAGACCATACTTTGACTAAATCTTTATCCAGTCTTTGTTTTCAACATTATCCCATTGTATACATTCTTTTCTGTTTATACTTCTCCATGATACGATTATCACATACCAGAGCCTTCAGTGTTAGAGAAATAGAAGTGGAAAAAATGAAATAAAAGAAGAAACATTGTCTATAACCGCAGAGACAGGCTGACTATTAAAGACTGCCAAGACAGTCCCAACATTCTATCACATACACACATGGTAAATGTCTGAGAGCAAAAAATCATCATCAAATTTTACCAGAAATAAAAAAAAAACTGTTAAAGAATGCAAAACAATTCAATCAAGCATAAAAAGAAGAATGAATTGTCTATTTTTAAAGCCAAAATGAAATCTGAAGGCGGAACTGGATTAGAGTTACAGGGATCCAAAATTACCTGTCAGTGTGTCTGTGTTTGTTGGGCAAATGTGGCAGAATGTCGGGACCCAATAAATGAGATCAAAGCAAATGTGACAGGATGTTGGGACTCTCTTAGTGAGATCAGAGCAAATGTGAGAGACTGTTGGGACTCTTAGTGAGGTCAGAGCAAATGTGACAGAATGTTGGGACTCTCTTAGTGAGGTCAGAGCAAATGTGACAGAATGTTGGGACTCTCTTAGTGAGGTCAGAGCAAATGTGACAGGATGTTGGGACTCTCTTAGTGAGATCAGAGCAAATGTGAGAGACTGTTGGGACTCTTAGTGAGGTCAGAGCAAATGTGACAGAATGTTGGGACTCTCTTAGTGAGGTCAGAGCAAATGTGACAGAATGTTGGGACTCTCTTAGTGAGGTCAGAGCAAATGTGACAGGATGTTGGGACTCTCTTATTGAGATCAGAGCAAATGTGACAGAATGTTGGGACCCAATAAATGAGATCAAAGCAAATGTGACAGGATGTTGGGACTCTCTTATTGAGATCAGAGCAAATGTGACAGAATGTTGGGACTCTTAGTGAGGACAGAGCAAATGTGACAGAATGTTGGGACTCTCTTAGTGAGATCAGAGCAAATGTGACAGAATGTTGGGAGTCTCTTAAACAAGATCAAAGCAAATGTGACAGGATGTTGGGACTCTGTGATTGAGATCAGAGCAAATGTGACAGACTGTTGGGACTCTCTTAGTGAGATCAGAGCAAATGTGATAGAATGTTGGGATTCAATAAGATCAGAGGTCAAAGCAAATGTGACAGAATGTTGGGACTCTCTTACTGAGATCAGAGCTAATGTGAAAGAATTTTGGGACTCTCTTTGTGAGATCAGAGCTAATGTGAAAGAATTTTGGGACTATCTTTGTGAGATCAGAGCTAATGTGAAAGAATTTTGGGACTATCTTTGTGAGATCAGAGCAAATGTGAAAGAATTTTGGGACTATCTTTGTGAGATCAGAGCAAATGTGACAGAATGTGGGACAATCTTATTGAGATCAGAGCAAATGTGGCAGAATGTTGGGACTCTCTTGGTGAGATCAGAGCAAATGTGGCAGAATGCTGGGACTCTCTTAGTGAGATCAGAGCAAATGTGACAGAATGTTGGGACTCTGTTATTGAGATCAGAGCAAATGTGACAGAGTGTTGGTACTCTCTTATTGAGATCAGAGCAAATGTGATAGACTGTTGAGACTCTCTTATTGAGATCATAGCAAATGTTACAGAATGTTGGGACTCTTTTAGTGAGATCAGAGCAAATGTGACAGAATGTTGGGACTCTCTTTGTGAGATCAGAGCAAATGTGACAGAATGTTGGGACTTTCTTTGTGAGATCAGAGCTAATGTGATAGAATATTGGGACTCTGTTAGTAAGATAAGAGCAAATTTGAAAGAATGTTGGTACTCTCTTAGTGAGATCATAGCACATTTAAATGAAAGAAGGAATATATTATTGAAATCATAGCAAATGGTCCAGAATGTTGGGACTCTTTTAGTGAGATCAGAGCAAATGTGACAGAATGTTGGGACTTTCTTTGTGAGATCAGAGCAAATGTGATAGAATGTTGGGACTCTCTTAGTGAGATCAGAGCTAATGTGAAAGAATTTTGGGACTCTCTTTGTGAGATCAGAGCAAATGTGATAGACTGTTGAGACTCTCTTATTGAGATCAAGAAATGTGACAGAATGTTGGGACTCTCTTAGTGA
Organism: Cheilinus undulatus; assembly: GCF_018320785.1. Lineage (NCBI taxonomy): Eukaryota > Metazoa > Chordata > Actinopteri > Labriformes > Labridae > Cheilinus > Cheilinus undulatus. Next base: position 775,399 of record NC_054877.1, on the reverse strand, counting down.
GATCAGAGCAAATGTGACAGAATGTTGGGACTCTCTTAGTGAGATCAGAGCAAATGTGACAGAATGTTGGGACTTTCTTTGTGAGATCAGAGCTAATGTGATAGAATATTGGGACTCTGTTAGTAAGATCAGAGCAAATGTGACAGAATGTTGTACTCTCTGAGAGATCAGAGCAAATGTGATAGACTGTTGAGACTCTCTTATTAGATCAGAGCAAATGTTACAGAATGTTGGGACTCTCTTAGTGAGATCAGAGCAAATGTGACAGAATGTTGGGACTGTTATTGAGATCAGAGAGAATGTGACTGAAAGGAGGACTCTCTTATTGAGATTATAGCAAATGTCACAGAATGTTGAGACTCTCTTAGTGAGATCAGAGCAAATGTGACAGAATGTTGGGACTCTCTTAGTGAGATCAGAGCAAATGTGACATAATGTTGGGACTCTCTTAGTGAGATCAGAGCAAATGTGACAGAATGTTGGGACTGTCTTAGTAAGAACAGAGCAAATGTGACAGAATGTTGAGACTCTCTTATTGAGATCAAGAAATGTGACAGAATGTTGGGACTCTCTTAGTGAGGTCAGAGCAAATGTGACAGGATGTTGGGACTCTGTGATTGAGATCAGAGCAAATGTGACAGAATGTTGGGACTCTCTTATTGAGATCATAGCAAATGTGACAGAATGTTGGGACTCTCTTAGTGAGATCAGAGCAAATGTGATAGAATGTTGGGACTCTTTTAGTAAGATCAGAGCAAATGTGACAGAATGTTGGGACTCTCTTAGTGAGATCATAGCAAATGTGACAGAATGTTGGGACCCTCTTAGTGAGATCAGAGCAAATGTGACAGAATGTTGGGACTCTCTTAGTGAGATCAGAGCAAATGTGGCACAATGTTGGGACTCTCTTAGTGAGGTCAGAGCAAATGTGGCAGAATTTTGGGACTCTTTTAGTGAGATCAGAGCAAATGTGAAAGAATGTTGGGACTCTCTTAGTGAGAACAGAGCAAATGTGACAGAATGTTGGGACTGTCCAATTGAGATCAGAGCAAATGTGGCAGAATGTTGGGACTGTCTTAGTCAGGTCAGAGCAAATGTGAAAGAATGTTGGGACTCTCTTAGTGAGATCAGAGCAAATGTGGCAGAATGTTGGGACTCTGTTATTGAGATCATAGCAAATGTGACAGAATGTTGGGACTATCTTTGTGAGATCATAGCAAATGTGAAAGAATGTTGGGACTGTCTTAGTGAGAACAGAGCAAATGTGACAGAATGTTGGGACTCTCTTAGTGAAATCAGACCAAATGTGACAGAATGTTGGGACTGTCTTAGTCAGGTCAGAGCAAATGTGACAGAATGTTGGGACTGTCTTAGTGAGGTCAGAGCAAATGTAACAGAATGTTGGGACTCTCTTATTGAGATCAGAGCAAATGTGACAGAATGTTGGGACCCAATAAATGAGATCAAAGCAAATGTGACAGGATGTTGGGACTCTCTTATTGAGATCAGAGCAAATGTGACAGAATGTTGGGACTCTTAGTGAGGACAGAGCAAATGTGACAGAATGTTGGGACTCTCTTAGTGAGATCAGAGCAAATGTGACAGAATGTTGGGAGTCAATAAACAAGATCAAAGCAAATGTGACAGGATGTTGGGACTCTGTGATTGAGATCAGAGCAAATGTGACAGAATGTTGGGACTGTCTTAGTGAGGTCAGAGCAAATGTGATAGAATGTTGGGATTCAATAAACGAGGTCAAAGCAAATGTGACAGAATGTTGGGACTCTCTTACTGAGATCAGAGCTAATGTGAAAGAATTTTGGGACTCTCTTTGTGAGATCAGAGCTAATGTGAAAGAATTTTGGGACTATCTTTGTGAGATCAGAGCAAATGTGACAGAATGTGGGACAATCTTATTGAGATCAGAGCAAATGTGGCAGAATGTTGGGACTCTCTTGGTGAGATCAGAGCAAATGTGGCAGAATGCTGGGACTCTCTTAGTGAGATCAGAGCAAATGTGACAGAATGTTGGGACTCTGTTATTGAGATCAGAGCAAATGTGACAGAGTGTTGGTACTCTCTTATTGAGATCAGAGCAAATGTGATAGACTGTTGAGACTCTCTTATTGAGATCAAGAAATGTGACAGAATGTTGGGACTCTCTTAGTGAGATCAGAGCAAATGTGACAGAATGTTGGGACTCTCTTAGTGAGATCAGAGCAAATGTGACAGAATGTTGGGACTTTCTTTGTGAGATCAGAGCTAATGTGATAGAATATTGGGACTCTGTTAGTAAGATCAGAGCAAATGTGACAGAATGTTGGGACTCTCTTAGTGAGATCAGAGCACATTTAACTGAAAGAAGGACTCTCTTATTGAGATCATAGCAAATGTTACAGAAAGTTGGGACTCTTTTAGTGAGATCAGAGCAAATGTGACAGAATGTTGGGACTTTCTTTGTGAGATCAGAGCAAATGTGATAGAATGTTGGGACTCTCTTAGTGAGATCAGAGCTAATGTGAAAGAATTTTGGGACTCTCTTTGTGAGATCAGAGCTAATGTGAAAGAATTTTGGGACTATCTTTGTGAGATCAGAGCAAATGTGACAGAATGTGGGACACTCTTAGTGAGATCAGAGCAAATGTGGCAGAATGTTGGGACTCTCTTAGTGAGATTAGAGCAAATGTGGCAGAATGCTGGGACTCTCTTAGTGAGATCATAGCAAATTAGACAGAATGTTGGGACTCTGTTAGTAAGATCAGAGCAAATGTGACAGAATGTTGGTACTCTCTGAGTAAGATCAGAGCAAATGTGATAGACTGTTGAGACTCTCTTATTGAGATCAAGAAATGTGACAGAATGTTGGGACTCTCTTAGTGAGATCAGAGCAAATTTGACAGAATGTTGGGACTCTCTTAGTGAGATCAGAGCAAATGTGACAGAATGTTGGGACTTTCTTTGTGAGATCAGAGCTAATGTGATAGAATATTGGGACTCTGTTAGTAAGATCAGAGCAAATGTGACAGAATGTTGTGACTCTCTTAGTGAGATCAGAGCACATTTAACTGAAAGAAGGACTCTCTTATTAAGATCAGAGCAAATGTTACAGAAAGTTGGGACTCTCTTAGTGAGATCAGAGCAAATGTGACAGAATGTTGGGACTGTTATTGAGATCAGAGAGAATGTGACTGAAAGGAGGACTCTCTTATTGAGATTATAGCAAATGTCACATAATGTTGGGACTCTCTTAGTGAGATCAGAGCAAATGTGACAGAATGTTGGGACTGTCTTAGTAAGAACAGAGCAAATGTGACAGAATGTTGGTACTCTCTTAGTAAGATCAGAGCAAATGTGATAGACTGTTGAGACTCTCTTATTGAGATCAAGAAATGTGACAGAATGTTGGGACTCTCTTAGTGAGGTCAGAGCAAATGTGACAGAATGTTGGGACTCTCTTAATGAGATCAGAGCAAATGTGATAGAATGTTTGGACTCTCTTATTGAGATCATAGCAAATGTGACAGAATGTTGGGACTCTCTTAGTGAGATCAGAGCAAATGTGATAGAATGTTGGGACTCTTTTAGTAAGATCAGAGCAAATGTGACAGAATGTTGGGACTCTCTTAGTGAGATCATAGCAAATGTGACAGAATGTTGGGACCCTCTTAGTGAGATCAGAGCAAATGTGACAGAATGTTGGGACTCTCTTAGTGAGATCAGAGCAAATGTGGCACAATGTTGGGACTCTCTTAGTGAGATCAGAGCAAATGTGGCAGAATGTTGGGACTCTTTTAGTGAGATCAGAGCAAATGTGAAAGAATGTTGGGACTCTCTTAGTGAGAACAGAGCAAATGTGACAGAATGTTGGGACTGTCCAATTGAGATCAGAGCAAATGTGGCAGAATGTTGGGACTGTCTTAGTCAGGTCAGAGCAAATGTGACAGAATGTTGGGACTCTCTCTTAGTGAGGTCAGAGCAAATGTGAAAGAATGTTGGGACTCTCTTAGTGAGATCAGAGCAAATGTGGCAGAATGTTGGGACTCTGTTATTGAGATCATAGCAAATGTGACAGAATGTTGGGACTATCTTTGTGAGATCATAGCAAATGTGAAAGAATGTTGGGACTGTCTTAGTGAGAACAGAGCAAATGTGACAGAATGTTGGGACTCTCTTAGTGAAATCAGACCAAATGTGACAGAATGTTGGGACTGTCTTAGTCAGGTCAGAGCAAATGTGACAGAATGTTGGGACTGTCTTAGTCAGGTCAGAGCAAATGTAACAGAATGTTGGGACTCTCTTAGTGAGATCAGACCAAATGTGACAGAATGTTGGGACTCTCTTTGTGAGATCAAACTGAATGTGACAGCAAGATAGGACTCTCATCATGCCATGATCTAAAGAAATTCAAGAACAAATGAGAATCCAGAGAACCACGGTCAGAGTCATTATCCACAAATAGAGAAAACTGGGAACAGTGGTTTACCTTCCCAGGAGTTGGCCCAACAAAATGACTCCAAGAGGGCAACCATGACTCATCCAGGAGGTCACAAAAGAACCCAGCACCACATCCGAAGACCTGCAGGCCTCGTTGGCCTCAGTTAAGATCAGAGGTCATGGACTGGACAACAATGGCATCATGGGAGAGTTCCATGGCCAAAACCACTGCTGACAAAAAAGAACGCAGGCTCTTCTCGGATTTGCCAAGAAACATCCTGATGATCCTCAAGACATAGAAATATTCTCCAAGGGTGGAACAACCAGTTATTAGCTTCAGGGGACAATTACTTTTTCATACAGAGACAGATAAAAAATTCCATCATCATTTAGAAACTGCATTTTGTATTTACTTGGGCTGTCTTTGTGAGATATAAACATTGGTTTGTGATCCCAAACATTTAAGTGTGAATAATATGCAAAAACTCAGGAATCAGAAAGGGGCAGATATTTTTCACAGCACTGTACCTGACTCAGTGATTAAGTAAACCCTGTTCTGTAGTGAAACCCTAGTCCAGTCCAGTTCTCTGAGATCTGGGCTGACAAGATGCCCACCGTTGATTGTGACAACCCACCCGTATTTTGACAGATCTTCTCTGTTAAAAAGCATAATTCTCCTTTTTAATAGACCGTCCAGAATATATATCATTAATACCACTGTCTAAGTGTGTAGGAGCCCTGTTCAGACATGACTGGAGTCTCATTATCATGTTGATGCAGGCTTATTCACAGTGGCCTTAAAGATGGATGAAGGCTGTCTTTAAGGCCTTCATGGAAATCATGTGAGTTAGCTGGTTATAGACCATTTTGCTGCAGAGCTACAAAAACTATCTGAGGAACTGGATCTGAGCAAAGTATTAAATCTTTCTCTTTAATCTAAACCCCTTTCAGTCCCCTCTGAGTCTGTTTTCAACATTGGTAAGATCAGTTTAAAGTAGGTCAGAATGTGAAGTTCAGCTCAGACGTGTTCTCTGTTAGTGAGGAAGCTTCGCTCTGTTTAGCAGCTGTTTCATTAAAGAAGCCTTTTACCACCAATCACCCCTTAAACTACAGAATTAAAATGGTTTTACAAATGTGAACAGTGAAATAACAGCCACAATGTTCCATAAAATACATGGCATAAGATGCACTTTAATGCATATGCTTTAACCTACAACGCCAATCCCAAAAAAGCTGGGTCGCTGTGTAAAATGTAAATAAAAACAGAAGTCAGTGATTGTCAAATCCCATAAACCCATATTTGATTCACAGTAGAACAGAAACAACAGATCAGATGTTAAACTGAGACATTTTACAATTTCATGAGAAACGTTTGCTCATTTTGAATTTTGATGGCAACAAAAAATCTCAAAAAAGAAGGGACGGGGCAACAAAAGGCTGGAAAAGTAAGTGGTATTAATGAAAAACAGGTGGCGAAGCTTTTAACAACCAACTAGGTTAATCGTCAACAGGTCAGTCACATGACTGGATATTAAAGGAGCATTTTAGAGAGGCAGAGTCACTCAGAAGAAAAGATGGACAGAGGTTCTCCAATCTGTGAAAAACTGAGTTAAAAAATTGTGCAAAAATTTCAGAAAAAATATTCCTCAAGACTTTGAATCTCCCTCCATCTACAGTCCAGAATATCATCAAGATTCAGAGAATCTGGAGAAACCTCTGAGAGCAAGGGACAAGGCTGAAGGGGCCCTCAAGGGCCACTGCATTGAAAACAGGCATGATTCTGTACTGAAATCACTGCTCATTTAAAATGGACTGATGCTGAAGGGAAAACTGTTCTGCGGTCAGAGGAAACCACAGGCGCCGTGTCCTGTGGACTAAAGAGGAGAGGGAGCATCCAGCTTGTTCTCCTGGCTCAGTTCTAAAGCCTGCATCTCTGAGGGTATGGGGTTGCATTAGTGCAACATATGCTCCCATCCAGACAACGTCTCTTTCAGGGAAGACCTTAAGTATTTCAGCAGGACAATGCGAGAAGAGTCCGGGTCCTGAGCTGGTCTGCCTGCAGTCCAGACCTTTCACCAACAGAAAACATTTGGAGCATCAATCCAGCAAAGAAGACCCAGGACTTGTTGAGCAGCTAGAATCCTATATCAGACAGGAATGGGACAACATTCCTCTCCCAAAACTCCATCAACTGGTCTCTTTACTTCCCAGACATTTACAGACTGTTGTTAAAAGACAAAGCGATGCTGCACAATGGTAAACATGGCCCTGTCCCTACTTTTTTGAGATGTGTTGCTGCCATAAAATTCAAAATGAGCTCATATTTTTATGACATGTTAAAATGTCTCAGTTTAACGTCTGATCTGTTGTTTGTGTTCTATTGTGAATCAAATATGGGTTTATGAGATCTGGCAATCATTGACTTCTGTTTTCATTTACATTTTACACAGTGACCCAGCTTTTTTGGAATTATGGTTGTAAAACAAACCACGCCCCAGCCTGGAAAAAGCAGACAAAAACCTCTCCAACGCTTGATCCAAGCACTAGGCAGGAGAACTCTAGAGAGTTTCCTCGCCTCAGATATGTCAGTAGAACGTCCAAGTCTAACCCAGCTGCCTGTCTCAATAACCGACAGCAGACTCCATGTAGAAACTAACACGTTATTATCTGCTGGCCCATAGGCATGTTAGTGGATACATTCATGGAGATTATCCATGGCTGACAGGAGCTGCTGCTGGTGATGGTTGTCATTTCAGATTGAGAGTTCTGTTTGACAACAGCTGCTCATGTAGACTCAGCACATGACAAACCATGGCATCCAGATCAGGGACATTTCTCTGCCAGGGCTGATGAAGGAATCAAAACACAGGATGAAGGATTATGGGACTTTTTATGGAGAATGGAGTTCTGCCTGTTCGAGCTGTACTCTGCTGTGATTGGCTCTAACAAAAGAGGTTAACGGAGGACAGTCATGAGTCCATGCCTCATGATCTAAATTTCTTCACCTCTTAAGGCGAGGATGGAATGTTTTATAGTCATACCTAAAGGCAGGGATGGAATGTTTCATAAACTTCACCTCTTAAGGCAAGAATGAAATGTTTTAAAGTCATCAACCCTAAAGGCAAAGATGGAATGTTTCGTAGACTTCACCTCTTCAGGCAGGGATGGAATGTTCTATAGTCATCATCCTTAAAGGCAAGGATAGAATGTTTCATAGACTTCAAAGGCAAACATCATCTTTAAATGCAAGGATGGAATGTTTCATAGACTTAATCTCTAAAGGCAATGATGGAATGTTTTATAGTCATCATCTCTACAGGCAAGAATGGAATGTTTTATAGTCATCATTACTACAGGCAAGGACAGAATGTCTCATAGAATTCAGAGGGGAACATCATCTTCAAATGCAAGGATGGATTTTTTTTCATAGATTTTACCTCTTAAGGCAAGGATGGAATGTTTTAAAGACATCCTCCTTAAAGGCAAGAATGGAATGTTTCATAGACATCATCCTTAAAGGCAAGGATGGAATTCTTTATAGACTTCAAAGGGTGACATCACCTCTTAAGGCAAGGATGGAATGGTTCTAAGGCTTCAAAGGATTACGTTATCCTCAAAGACAAGGATGGAGTGTTTTATAGAAATCAAAGGATGACATCTTTACATGCTAGGCTGGATTGTTTTCGAGACATTACCTCTGAAGGCAAGGGTGGAATGTTTCATATGTGCCAAAGGATGACATGATCTTTGAGGGCAAGGGTGGAATGTTTAAACAACTTCAAAAGATGACATCATCGTTAAAGGCAGAGGATTGAATGTCAGTGAAGCTGGGGATGTTGGGGTCTTTTTCCCTCCATTTCTGCCTAATAGCTGGTTGTTTGTAGATGGATGGTGAAGGGCCCTTATATTGATCATTGCCTGGGTCTTACCCATTACTCAAACATCCACAGTAGCTGCTGTTATACAGGTTTTAGCGTTCAGGTCTACCTAGAGCCTTTATGATTCCAAATGGATGTTCTTCACTTCCCACCCCTCAGCTGCCGGGGTCATACCAAGGTAAAGAAGTCATGCCTCAGTCCTCAATGGCCTTATGGATGAGTCAAAGCAGAGTGGAGTCATGGGAAAACTAATACCATTATATTTACTACTGTGTTTGAGTATTTAATGTGTTTGTGAACCGACAGACCCATTATGATGGCATTAATTGATTTATGAGTTTAATTTTACTGCATATTGACAGGCTGATCTCGTCCCGTTGTTGTTGATGTAAGTGAATGGCGGCTGAAAGCTTGGTGGCTGGTGTAGTGAGACCGTTCTCTCCTCAGCTCTGCTCAACATCAAACATCAAACAACAGCACAGAAAAGAAGAACGGAGCGGGCTAAAACCAGAGAGGAAAGGCAAGATAACTGGTAGAAAGTGAGGAAGGGAAGCAGTACTAAATCAAAAATGAGGTCGGTCTCCATGAGGTCATGTCAGTGCCTAGCATTCAGAGAGTAAGGCTGCTACTGGCTCTGCACTTACTTCTCTCTTCAACTCAAAAGGAGGAAAGAGGAGGAAGAGGAGAAGGAAGAGGGAGGCTCTCCACACCAAGAGACGGAGTAAAGGAGGTGGAGGTGGGTTGGTGGGTGGCAGGGACGGGGTCGGGTTGGGTTGGGTTGGGTGGGTAAGAAGCCTGGGGGTGAGGTGGGTGAGTGGAGGAGAGGCAGGACGGAGGGAGTGGAGGAGAGAGGGAGGGGAGGTTCTCTGGAGATTAGTGTAGAGTTCTGGTGGTGGAAGGGATCAATGTTCCTGCTCAGGCTGTGGACAGGCTACAACCACTACAACATGACCTGACCATCAGAGCTTATTAGAAGGTCCCCTCTGGTGATCAAAAAAGGGGTACGCTATCTTATCGCTGGTAAAATGAAGAAAAATTTTACCATTAGAAACCATTAAAACACTCCAGAGATTAATAAACTTTGACTAACTTTCACTACCCCTCAGTCTGACAGACTATTACTTAGTTTCATTATCCCTCAGTCTGACAGACTATGACTTAGTTTCATTATCCCTCAGCCTGACAGACTATGACTTAGTTTCATTATCCTTCAGCCTGACAGACTATGAATTAGTTTCATTATCCCTCAGTCTGACAGACTATGACTTAGTTTCATTATCCCTCAGTCTGACAGACTATGACTTAGTTTCATTATCCCTCAGTCTGACAGACTATGACTTAGTTTCATTATCCCTCAGCCTGACAGACTATGACTTAGTTTCATTATCCTTCAGCCTGACAGACTATGAATTAGTTTCATTATCCCTCAGTCTGACAGACTATGACTTAGTTTCATTATCCCTCAGTCTGACAGACTATGACTTAGTTTCATTATCCCTCAGTCTGACAGACTATGACTTAGTTTCATTATCCTTCAGCCTGACAGACTATGACTTAGTTTCATTATCCCTCAGTCTGACAGACTATGACTTAGTTTCATTATCCCTCAGCCTGACAGACTATGACTTAGTTTCATTATCCCTCAGTCTGACAGACTATGACTTAGTTTCATTATCCCTCAGCCTGACAGACTATGACTTAGTTTCATTATCCCTCAGTCTGACAGACTATGAATTAGTTTCATTATCCCTCAGCCTGACAGACTATGAATTAGTTTCATTATCCCTCAGCCTGACAGACTATGAATTAGTTTCATTATCCCTCAGCCTGACAGACTGTGACTTAGTTTCATTATCCTTCAGCCTGACAGACTATGACTTAGTTTCATTATCCCTCAGCCTGACAGACTATGACTTAGTTTCATTATCCCTCAGCCTGACAGACTATGACTTAGTTTCATTATCCCTCAGCCTGACAGACTGTAACTTAGTTTCATTATCCCTCAGCCTGACAGACTATGACTTAGTTTCATTATCCTTCAGCCTGACAGACTATGACTTAGTTTCATTATCCTTCAGCCTGACAGACTGTGACTTAGTTTCATTATCCCTCAGCCTGACAGACTATGACTTAGTTTCATTATCCTTCAGCCTGACAGACTATGACTTAGTTTCATTATCCCTCAGCCTGACAGACTATGACTTAGTTTCATTATCCCTCAATCTGACAGACTGTGACTTAGATGTCCTACTCCAGGATCTTCCTCATGACTGTGATATATTTGTGACAAATGGTTGTTTTCTTAAGACTTTATTTATTTATTTATTTTATATATCTTTTTATATCCTACTTTTTTCTAGTAGTCAGGAAAAGCATTCAGAATTTAGGGATCAAAGCCAGAACACTAATTTCTTAGATTTAAGTTAAAATTAAAATTTTTCCCCCCAGAATTAAAAAAAGTCAGTCTTAATTGTTTCCAGTGCTCTCAAACTCCTCTGTACAGTCTGCCCTTTCATCACCACAGTGTAAGAATTAAAGCAGTGGTTCTCAACTGGTGGCTTGGGACCTAAAACCTTTCAGTGGATTGTGGATGTGTTCCTGGGGAAAAGCCCCATACAGTCTGTGGAACTCTTTCAACACTGTCTGATCCTTTCTCTTTGTCCGTCACATATACTCCAGGTCCAAACTCTACTACTGGTCACTGTTTGTCGTTTAGGAACTAAAGGTGGGTTCGTTTAAGAAGTACTGACTGAAAGGACCATAAAAAGGTTGAAGTTTCATAAATGGGACAAACCAGAGAGATACATTAAAGTGTCTACTGTTAAGGACTAGTGATCCTTTCTAACCTAAACACAGCTTCATTAAACTGATTTAAAAGACCAGTATGGCACTAAATGTTCTCAGTACATTTGAGTAATATCAATGCAACAATAAGACAATCTTTTACTTTTAAAAATGAGAATAACTGTAGGATTTTCTCTTTCTCTGGCTTTAATACAGTTCTTACTGGTAGCTTTTCTCCTCTTTTTTTTACGGTGCATTGACTGTCTTTGACTTTCAAATGGTTTATTGATGAATAGATCAACCTCATGCCATGTGTCGACTTCTCATATGATGATTGATGATTTTTTAAAATAATTACAGCCATTTAAAAATCTAAAATAGTGCCTCTCAATGCCTCCACTGCCTGCCAGGACTGTGATATTACTGAACATCATTGGAGCAGTGAGCTGGTTTCCTTCAATGATGCCCGTTAGAAGAGGTCTCTTTTAAAGCATCATGTTGGCAGCTCTAGTTTGCCCCCAGCCTTAGTCAGTCACATCTGCTTATACTTTCATTCAGCTAAATCTGCTGTTACCAGTCCTACCAAACACTGGACTCATGAAGAGTTTCAGAGAGCCAGAACCTCCTGACCAAAACACAGAGGTCTAGCATGGATGATGGATGATTTTAAAACTCATTCAAACATAGATGGCGGGTGTGTTCTGCTTTTAGTGGATAATAACTTTATAAAACGGCACAAGCTAGTCTGAGATCTTCCTCGTGTTTACAACCTAAAAAGGTCTGGTGTGTAGGCTTAGACCGTAGTAACACAGAACCACTAAAGCTCTTTCTAGGTCTTTGTCTGCCTCAGTGATCCATCACTCTTTACTCTCTAGTTCTTCAGCATCAGTAATCAAAGCTTCGGTCTAATATTGAACCCGCTGCTGCTTCTAAACTTTGGAAAGGCCGGCCTGAAGTGTCAGAGTCATTTAAGGTCGACAGATTTTTAAGATCAAATGAGAAATCCAAAATCACGAAACGAGCTGTTTCACAGCTGGAGCAGCCTTCAGAGGATCTGAGAATATCCAGACTCCTTCATCCAGTCTGATCTTTATGGAAATCTATGATTATTATTCACACAAACACTTTTTCTTTTAACTTTTAAAAGTTTAGGCCATAATTTAAAGTATTTTATTGATCTCTCATTATGACTATTTTATCTGTGTATTTAAAATTCTACAATGACTTCATATTTTTAATAAATCTTTTATCATTTTTTATTACATTTTATGACTTTTAATGTTTCTGTTTTTAACTTTATTCATAAATGCCTTTTAATTTGTCTTTTCCTGTACTTGTCTGTCTTTATAGTCATTTTATTCAGTTCACTGGTGTGCGTTAGTCTCTACATCCTTTCATCATTCTGTTTTCTCCCTGTTCACTCTCTTGTGAATCACGTTGAAAAGCAGCTGAATTTGTCTGAAAGGTGATGTATAAATAAAGTTTGATTGACCGTTTTTGTTAAAAAATAGTGAAACAAACATTAATCCTCCTGTTGTCTTCATTTTTACTATGCACCTTTTGTCCTTCCGGGTCAAATTGACCCGATCTTGTTTGACTGCTTATAGAGCATGAGGTATAAAATGGTGACCAAATTTTTTTGTTTAATCTTTTCAGTAAACTTGTTTCCAACACATTGATATATATATATATATATTACACTTATTTTTGTTATTTATGGTATGATAGACCTCATTTATATGAAATTATACCTCATTTTTTAGTTAAATTAAAGCAGAAATTTTGAATTATTTTAACAATGGTTATGATCTGAGGTACAAAATTTGATGGAATATCAGGGATTGGTGTATAGTAAAGTTAAGTCAGAATATTGTTTTGAAACTATTTAAAATTTTTTAATGGCAGCAAATATTCCCACCTGTTGTCCTCCCGGGTCATATCAATCCATCTAGTTTGACTGTTTATAAAGCGTGTAAGTGACCCCATCATTCTGTGTTACATATTTTCAGCCAACTTCGTCTAACTCAATACCAAATATTTTAAACTTCTTCTTTTTATAATGCTTGATTTATAAATGATAAACCTAGTTGATATGAAATTATGACGTGTTTCTGAATAGAATAAGCAGACATTAACTATTTTGGATAATCACTTATTAGTTCATGTCGAAGTCCAACCAGGGAAAGGCATATTTTGTTTATTGTTATCTAGTCCCCAATTGGAGAAAGGAATAGTCCGTTTGTTATGGTGTCCTAAAGTGGAGAAAGAAATATTCATTTGTTATCTTGTCCCTGATTGCAGAAAGAAATATTCATTTGTTATCTTGTCCCTGATTGCAGAAAGAAATATTCATTTGTTATCTTGTTCCCAGTTGCAGAAAGGAATATTCATTTGTTATCTTGTCCCTGATTGCAGAAAGAAATATTCATTTGTTATCTTGTTCCCAGTTGCAGAAAGAAATTGTCTGTTTATCTTGTCTCTAGTTGGAGAAAGGAATATTTTGATGTTATCTTGTCGCCAATTCGAGAAAGGAATATTCTGTTTATCTTGTCCCTCTGTTGGGGGAGTAATATTTTATATGTTATCTTCTGGCATATTTTGTTTATTACTATCTTGTGGCATATTTTATTTATTGTTATCTTATGGTATATTTTATTTATTGTTATCTTATGGTATATTTTATTTATTGTTATCTTATGGTATGTTTTGTTTATTATTATCTTGTGGTATATTTTGTTTATTAATATCTTGTGGTATATTTTGTTTATTATTATCTTGTGGTATATTTTGTTTATTACTATCTTGTGGCATATTTTATTTATTGTTATCTTATGGTATATTTTATTTATTGTTATCTTATGGTATGTTTTGTTTATTAATATCTTGTCCCCAGTTAGGGTAAGAGCAACAAAGATGTGAAATGAACATCTTTACAAATGTGTATCTTTTGTGTTTTCTTGAATCCTAAGGCATATCTGTGAGTTGGGACACCCGTTGAGTTGTGTTCAAGTGCGTGTGTGTGAGGGTGTGTGTGTGTTCATATGTGTGTGTAGCCTTATACATGTCAATCAGAAGTTGTGATGAAATCAGGTTTATAAATCTGTGGTTTTGTTTGGTTGGTTTGGTGAATCAATGTGTAGGTGTGTGTGTAGGTGTGTATGTAGGTGTGTGTGTGTAGGTGTGTGTGGGGGGGTACAGCCCCATACAAGCCAAATAGGAGTTGTGATGAAATCAGTTTTACAAATCTGGAGTTTTGAGTTTTGTTTGTGTCAGTTGGTGAGTGTGTGGGTGTGGGTGTGTGTGTGTGTGTGTGTGTGTGTTTGTGTGGTGATGGTGGTGGTGGGGGGTGCGTTTATGTGTGTGTGTCTGTTTGAGGTCATTTTGTGTGTGTATGTGTATTTGTATGTGTGTATTTGTGCTGGAAAGTGTAATAGTGTAAAAAGTTTGTTTTTTACTAAATTTGTGTTCTGATAGAAAAAAAAGAAGATACAAGGATCAAAGAACAGAACACTGGTGCTGTAACATTCTTTTATCTCTATATGTATGATCTACTACCGGTGTAAAAAGAACAGAATGTTACATCACTCGTGATCTGTCTGTGTCTTTGTCAACTGTGCTGCTCGGCCAGGACACTTCTGTAAATGAGATTCTTAATCTCAATGAGGTTTTAAATAAATCTAAGTAAATAAATCCATGCTTTGATACTTCCATGTTCAATAAGATGAAAAATGAACCTTTTTTATTTATGCTAGGATATAAAAAATGAAAAACACAAAATAACAAACAGAAATCAAAAAACAAAACAGAGATAAAAAAGAGACTGTAAAACTAAAGAGAGAAATTTAAGGCAAAAAGACAATCAAAGAACAATGAAGATAATCAAAAAGACAAAGATCAAAATTGAAAAACAAAAATACAATTAAAAAACAAAAATACAATAAAAAACAACAAAGACAATCACAAAAGAAAAGACAATCGAAAAACGACAAAGACAATTGAAAAACAAAAAGACAATTAAAAAAACAAAAAAGACAAAAAAAAATGGACAATCGAAAAACAGAAAGCAGAAAAAAAAGACAGTCAAAAAACAAAAATACAATCAGAAAAAAATAGACAATTGAAAAACAAAGAGATAATCGAAAAACAACAAAAACAGTTGGAAAACAAAAACAAGCCAACCCCTAAATAAAAAACAAAACGGTCTATTTTTCGTTTTTTGATTCCCAGTCTGATACGAACGTCCTGAAAGTGCCCATGTCTCCATGTTTTGCTCGCTCGTATTTAAAGAGTGGTTGAAACAGCTTGTCTCTAGTTTTTGGATTTCTCATTTCAAATCTAACACCCGTGTTTCTAAACTGGCCATGACGCCGTAGATCGGCTGGCCGTCAGCGGAGTTTGGTAGGACTGAAAAGCTCTGCGGCTTGGACTCAGCTGACTCAGCAGGAACATTGGTGAGGAGGGTAAGTCGTGGAGAAGAGGGAGGCGACAGAGGGGAGGAGGGTGAGTCGGCTGGTTGTTGGATGGGGGTCAGGGAGAATGATTTACCTGTAAGAAATGGCATGAGCGCTCCTGCTGCTGACTGGCCTTAGATTTGACTAGAGCTCTATCTAGGTTTAGGTTACCGGCTCCTGCGCTGTCTCGAAGCTGGCTGTGGCTGCTGTTGTTGGTGTAGACCTCTCGGGCCCTGCTCACCGTTAGGCTCGATGACCAGGCCCCTTTCTTCACAACGGGCCCGTCCACAACCCCCATTGGTAGCAAGGGGCCACTTCCTCCAGCCATAGCGCCACCGCTGTTATTGCTGCTGACACTAACGGGCACACACGCTGACGGCGCCGAATACTTGACGTCGTTGTTGCTCCGGGACACTTTGAGTGGAGGATGGTGGTGCGTGTGGGCGTGGTGAGCGTGGGCATGCGTGTGCTCGTTGAGCGTGGCATAGGGGTCCATCATGAAGTACTGCTGGGACTGCGAGGTGGACAGCACGGGGACGGGGGTCTGGGGGAATTTGTCAGGGTTGTTGCCGGGGTAGCGGCCCATGGTCATGGCGATGGGCGAGGGGGAAATGGAGGGTGAAGGAGAGGGCGGAGGTTGGTGGTGATGAGGGTGGTAGAGACACAGCTCCCGGTCCAGCTGGTCATCGGAGCTCCAGTAGCCAGAGCCCGGAGCGGACGCAGAGCCGTGGAGCTGGTGGTGGTGGTGGTGGTGGCTTCGATGTTTGGGCTCTGCTGATCGACAGCGCTCACGGCTCTTGCTGCGCTTCCGGTGGCGCACTCCTGGAGGAGTTTCACCCTCTGGGCTGGCCCTTGAACCACCACCACCACCTGCTCCACCACCACCACCACCATTAACGCTCCCATTAGTGGGCCCCCTGGAGGACTGGTGTGGCCCCTCCAGTGAGTGGGACTTGGTGAAGAGTTTCTGGACTGAGTGGACCAGGTGGCGGATTCTCCCTGGACTGTCATTGTTGTTGTTTGGCCCCGGCCCCCCGCTCTGGGCCATCACACCTCGTTTGTACTGCAGAGTGTGGTAGCCATCTCTGGAGAAGGACGGCTGACGCTCAAACGGGTCTGCAAAGTTAGCGGGGACCCGGGTGGGCGTTTTACCTCCATAGCCTCCTCCACCTCCTCCTCCTCCTCCACCTCCTCCTCCTACATATGGTACCATGGCCATACACTCATCCTTTACCTCAGGATGGTGGGAGGAGGAGGTGGAGTGGCACCTCCGTGGGAAGGTTCCGTAGGGGACGATGCTGTTGCTGTCGGAGGGGTACGGGCTCCGCTGAGCGTTGTAGTAGGACAGCTCAGTGGGGTGTGGCAGGGGGATGGGCACGTGCATGTCATTCTGACTGATCAGATATGGCTTACGGTCAACGTGGTGACCGAGTGGATCGTATGATGGCTCATAGGAGATCACGTGATGGTGACTCCGACTACTGGACAGGCCCTTCATGACAGGGGGAAGGATGGGTGGGAAGGAAGAGATGGATGATAGTTGGCAGGCAGGCCTGTGACCAGAGGAGGGCTGCAGACGACTGTCCCTGAGACGAGAGCTGCAGACTCTGCAAAACAGAGACAGAGAGACGCTGTTAAGGTGAGCACACATTCCAGAAAGGCCTACCAGCAGTGTCCAGTAAGTGTCCTATAGGCTCCATAGTTGCACCAATTTTATCTTCACTTTATTAATTTCCCACTCAAAGCATGTATAGACATTCACAGTTGAACGTACGCTGATGACACCGCCATATTTGCAACCCCCACTAAGAGTCACCAGTATTCTCACGACAGCACTGACCAGTCAGGACTGATGCTGATTATTATAAACCCTTAGGGATTGTTTTAATAGGTGCTTTTCTTACAGTGACTATGAAAATATCGTTAAATGTTAATATTCTATTCTACTTTCATTGAGCACATTTTTTCAACTACAACTGACCTAATTATTGAAATAAAATATTTATTCATTTTTAAAGATTTAAATCATGTCAGTGCCAGATTTTTGCCATGATGGTACCATGTTTCATCAGCAGCAACATTAACTTTAAGGATTTTTTTCTTTTTTCTTTTTTTTTTTTTTTTTTTGCATGTTTGGCATGTTTTTTTTTTCATATGCTGCATATGGTCAAAAAACGCCACCTGGTGGAGAGTAGTAAAAATGATCAATTCCAAAGAAAAAGCCAAGGTTGACACACAGATAAAATAAAATGCATGCATGATGCTTTAATAGAAGCGAGATCAGGGCTGCACGGCGGCAGGGGGCTTAGCGCTGAAGGTTCCTGGTTCACTTCCCGGTCAGGGCCTTTCTTTATATAGAGTTTGCATGTTCTCCCCACGCATGCTGGGTTCTGTCCTCCCACCACCAAAGACATGCCCTTTAGGTTAACTGGTGACTCTAAATTGACTGTCATGTGAGATTTGATGCAAATCAGAAGTTTCATGTCAGAGTTATGGCAACTTCCTGTGAAACCGGCAATAAAGACATGTCCCAATTGTTTCACTTCCTGTTGCCAGTAGAGGAGCTACACCAAAACGATGAAAGTACCCTTTGCTTGTGTAGAGGGATAGACCTTGATCCTACATGTACAATTTTAAAGGCCACTGGATTCCTGGTATAAGAGTTGAACATACTTCCTGTCAAACTGGCGAGATATTGAAATGCTCGTCATCCTTCAATGAAACATGTCTGTGTTGTGGCCAATTATTGAGGCCTTTCTTTCAGAATCAGAGCTCAACAGGTTAAGCACAATGAGAAGAATGAAAACCACCCATTGTGTCACTTCCTGTTGCCAGTAGAAGGCGCTATGATGAGATGTTTGCATGTGGAGCATGTTCAGTGTGATACCAGTGTCTTGCAAGAAAGAGAAGAAGGTCACAGAATATTGTTTACTGAAGTTATAACAGGTTGAAGTCACCATCAAAAATGGTCAAAAATGTTTTTATTTGAAATAGAGATGAAGCTGGTGGACTTCCTGTTGGGATTTGGGCATGAGTCCAGGAGGCTTTTTTGCAGGTCTGATGGTGACACACATGCAGATCAAAAATCAGAAGCCTTCGCTGAATGGTGTAGGGGGGCTGAATATCTATCAGAGGTTTAAGTGTTCAATAGCCAGGAGGGGGCGCTGTGACAGAGTAATGATAATGATGTGTGAATGGTAAATGGACTTGAGCTTGTATAGCTCTTTTCTAGTCATCAGACTGCTCAAAGCGCTTTTGAGAGACTGTTCTTCATCAGTCATGATACCTGCATGTACTGATCTTCATGCACGTAGCTCTTACCGAGTCCCCTACCTCATGTCTGGGGGCCCTGCGGGGGCACAATCCACCAAAATACTAAAGTTTTCACTGGGGGCATCTTACTGTGAAGTTTGGTGAGTTTCTGAGCATTAAAGCCCCCTAGTTAAAGGTCCTTCTGACAGAAAAATGACGCATACAGATACAAGGGGGTCCTCGTGGATCTAGGTCAGTGCTAGGACCCTAATAAGGCCCTGTACTCAGATAGGACCCTCACTCTGAGGCCCTAAGAAGCACTGTAGAGTACACAGTACACTGTGTTGTACTGGATAGACCAAGCCTGCAGCGCTACAGTAAGATGGCCCCTCACTCTGGGGCCCATGCTCGGGCCCCAACAAGCAGAGGTGAAAGGGTTAAACGGAGAGTGTAGAAGGCTGTGTTTGTCTCGTACTGGGCGTGCTGGATAATCGCGACCAAGCAGGTAGACGCTCCTCCCTCACAGAGATGTGAGTTCACATCCATGAGACTGGGAGAAAAGGGCTCCAGGGATCAGACTGCTCAGCTTCATTACAGATGAACAGCCAATGCAGGGCCACAGCGAGCGTGCACGTGAGCATGCACGCCTGTTCCTGCTGTCCTACTTGGCCAATGACAAAACTGCTTAATAGAAGCCGACAGCTCCGCTGGTAGAGGGACCGCTAACAAGCTAGAGAGACTCACACCGAGCGCTCTCCAGTTCCCACTCTCTCTGAGGACTTCATCAGGATAAATCTCTGCCATTTCACATCCAAACAGTCTGATAAATATAAGCTCATGATCAGAGATGGAGACAAAGTTGTCCATCATCATTGCTAGTTCACATTTATTTAAATCAGTGCTGCAAACAGCATCAGTCTGAGGGATTTAAGCAGTGGTGGTCCCCAGTCTGTTCAGTCATTTTAATACAGCTGGTCCAAAGTGTGGACCACGTCTCCCTGGAAGCCCTGGAGCTACTGTACATGAACAGAGAGGTCATTACAAACAAATGAAAACATTCACCTCCGGTTTGACATTCAAAGTTTTTCATTTTTAATCACAAACTTTGTCTGATGTAGAGAATCAGTGTCACCTGGTGTCACGTTAACCTGCGACATGATAAAAGTGAAAACGTACTCCAGACACAGAACAGTCTCCATGCTGCACATTCAGAGGACGCGCCGTGAGTGGTCTCAGTGGTGCCACGTTCTGAATCACCCTCCAGGATGCCCGTTCATTGAGTATTACCAGCTAAAGAGCCCATAGGGGCCTTTGCATTAGATCATGGGTGTCAAACTCAAGGCCCGGGGGCCAAAGCTGGCCCATGGTGCAGTTGTCCCCGGCCCACCAGATCATATCATGTTCTTATTATAACCAGCCCACCCAGTATGAGGTCTGCAGATTTCCTCCAGTGTAAAAATGTGAACGTAACCTTGATGATTTATAAAATCCCCAATGAGTTAAAAATTATAAATAGTAAAGAGTAAAAGTCAGGAATGTGGGAAAGAAATTTGTTTTAATTTCATATCTTCAATGTTGTATCTCACAATTATGACTCAAATTTATGGTTTTAAATTTTTGTCTTACATTTTGACCTTTTACAATCACAATTTTAAATTTCAAGTAAAAGCTTGATCTTTCAAACTCATGATTTTGAATTTTATCTCATATTTTGACCATTTCATCTCATAGTTTTGACTTTTTCTCTTATATTTAGACCCTCCAGATCAACTCTTTTAAATATTGAGCAATTTTGACTTTCAAAACTCATGATTTTTATCTCATATTTTGATATTTTAAATTCATAGTTTTGACTTTTTTCTCACATCTTGTAATTTTCAACTCCTAACGTTGACTTTTAGATCTTATTTTGACCTTTAAAACTGATGAATAAGAATTGTATCTTATTGTTTTCACCTTTAAAACTCACAATTTTGAATTTTATGCAATATTTGACATTTTAAACTTGTGATTTTGACCCTAATCTCATATTTTCATCATCAAAAGTCATGGTTTCAACTTTTTATCACATATATTTGGCTTCAAAAAACATTATTTTGACTTTAAATGTAATGGTTTTATCTTTTGAACCAATAAGTTTGGCTTTTTCATCTCAGATTTTGAGTCTTTAGACTTATGTTGACTTTTTTAAAATATCAAAATCACTTATCATCAGTGCTACTATGTCTTTACATTCACAGAAACAGTTTTCTGCTCATCATACAGATGACACTTGAACGTACGTTTATAGAAGGAGCCATGACAAAAGGAAGCAGACAAAACCCCAACCCTGAAGATGATACAGAGGAGATAAAAGCAGATGCAAAGACTGACAGCTGATCCTGCTATTCCCACCGCCCCCCTGCTGCAGTTCTCAAAGAGCCATATGTGCCAAGCAGGCTGGGTTAATGCCGTGTGTAGGCGGAAGGAGGAATGAAAATAGGGCTGAGATCAAGTTATTTTGGGCTAAATGGAAGCAGGCAAACAAAAAGCCTTTGAGTCATGCTCTGAGGGAGGATACCAGCGCTGCGGGCAGACAGGATACTCACTGGTGACTGTCCTTAGACAGGAGGATATACCTCAATATCCCAATGATTAATGGATTCATCATGTGACCGTGACCAGGAGAACAGTCCACTGGAAATCACGTCTTTGGTCATTCTCCTTTAAAAAGTTCAGTGTCCAGATTACAGCCAACATGAACCAGATCCACAAAAGTGACGACAGACGCCAGAGCATCTGTTCCTTTTTTGACATGTATGCAAAAAATGGTTTCTATCAGAAATGAGTAAAAACTGTCTGTGACTATGACTGGGAAAAAATGGGTTTAATGTGGCGTAAAAAACAACCTAAAGGAATGGCAAAAATGGCTGGAAGAGCAGCAGAATGGGTTAAAAACTGGGAAGAATGGGTCAAAAGATGAAGAATGCATTGATAATGGTAAAAAATCAGTTTAAAGTAGGAATAAATACTCAGAAAAATAGGTGTATATGCAGCAGAATGGGTTAAAAACTGGGAAGAATGGGTCAAAAGATAAAGAATGCATTGATAATGGTAAAAAAATCAGTTTAAAGTAGGAATATGTGCTCAGAAAAATAGGTGTATATGCAGCAGAATGGGTTAAAAACTGGGAAGAATGGGTCAAAAGATGGAGAATGCATTGATAATGGTAAAAAATCAGTTTAAAGTAGGAATATGTGCTCAGAAAAATAGGTGTATATGCAGCAGAATGGGTTAAAAACAGGCAAAAATGGGTTAAAAAAATGGGTCAAATGTGGTTAAAATGGGTGGAAATCAGCAAAATGGGTTAAAAACTACCAAAAAAACGGTAATAGTGAAAAAATGGGTCAAAATGTGATTAAAATGAGTGGAAAAGAAGCAAAATGGGTTAAACAAAAAGTGGCTAAATTGATTATTTTTGCACGAATGGCTTGAATGGGTTGAATGCTACACAAAAAAAGTTCCAAATAAGTGGCAATAACGTGTTTGAAAACTTGTAGTAACGAGTTAAAGAAGTGAACTTATAAATAATTCCAATATCAGAAGCTGAAGCAGCGCGGCAGCCCCAGACCATCAAACCACCATCATGTCTGACTGTTGGTCTGATGTTCTTCTGATGAAATGCTGGGTTAGTTTGACTCCAGATGGAACAGGACGCACGCCTTCCAGAAAGTTCCTCTTCTGCCCGGTCAGTCCTCAGAATATTTTCCCAGAAGTCTTGGAGATCATCATGATGTTTTGAGTAAAATGTGAGATGAGCCTTTGTGTTCGTTTTGTCAGCAGTGGTTCTGGCCTTGGAACTCTCCCATGATGCCATTGTTGCCCAGTCTCTATCTGATTGCTGAGTCATGACCTCTGACCTTAACTGAATCAGTGAGGGCTGCAAGTCTTTGGATGTGGTTCTGGCTTCTTCTAAGACCTCCTGGATGAGTCGTCCATGTTCTCTTGGACCACGTTGGGAAGGTTCACCACTGTTCCCAGTTTTCTCCAATTGTGAGTAATGGCTCTCACCATGGTTGTCTGGAGTCCCAAAGCCTTATACATGTCTAGTAACCCTCTCAGACAGATAGATGTCAGTGACTTAGTTCATCTGTTCTTCTTCAGATGCTCCATGATGTTTTGGAGATCTTTTAGTCCACTTCACTTTGTCAGACAGGTTCTAGTTAAGGGGTTCTGGATCCAGCAGGTCTGGCAGTAATCAGGTCTGAGTGTGGATAGTCAGACTGAACTCAGCTTTATCAAAAATGTGGTTAATCACAGTGAAGTCATGGTTGAACAAGGGGGGAATGACTTTTTCACACAGGGCCAGGTAGGTTTGGCTTTTTATCCTTAATAAATGAAATCACGATTTAAAACCTGACTTTTGTATTAACTCAGGTTATCTCTGTCTGATATTAACATTAGTTTGGTGATCTGAAACATTTATGTGACAAATATAAAAAAAAATCAGGAATGGGACTAGAGCGTTTCACAGCACTCTACCAAAAATGTTTGTGCACATTTAAAATGTCTATAAAAGCACTGTATGACAACATAATAACATTTGATTTTTAACCTCCATTATTGTATTAAAACAAAAACACAGGTCTCAGGGCAGCAGCTGACATGTAGAGACCATGAGGACGGCGTCTGTGTTGGTAAGGCTGCTGTCGCTCTCTGCTTAGGGGGGGTCGGTGTAAACCAGGTGTTAAAGTTATATAAGAAGTGCTGTAGCTCTGAGGGTTTTTATTTTATATTAATTTAATCAGGATTAAGCAAACAACACTGCCCTGAGGGTGAATCACAGCCAAGATGTACCTGAAAACAGACCTGAGCTTTACATATATCAGCTCCTCTAGTCTGTAACTCTAAACAGAGAGGAAACACAGATGCTGTGCCTCGTTACCGCTCTGTAAAAGGAAAGTAACATTTTTTTAAAAAAAGCTCTTCATCAGAATTATTGGTGTGTTGACTTTTGGAGCTCCTCACCACTTTCACCCACTTTTCCAAAAGTACTGTTTTACAGAAATGAAGGGATAAAGGCCCCAACATCCCAGCTTCACCAACATTTTGTCATCTGCCTTTGATGATATAACTCTCTAAGTCCATAAAACATTCCATACTTGCCTTCAAAGTTGATGTCACCTTCTAAAGTCCATAAAACATTCCATCTTTACCTATAAGGATGATACCATTCTTTAGAGTACATAAAACATTCCATCCTTGCCTGAAAAGACAATACCATCCTGGAAAGTTCATAAAACGTTCCATCCTTGCCTATTAAGATGATACCATCCTCTATAGTCCCTAAAACATTCCATCCTTGCCTATTAAGATGATACCATCCTCTATAGTCCCTAAAACATTCCATCCTTGCCTATTAAGATGATACCATCCTCTGTAGTAGATAAAATATTCAATCCTTGCCTATAAAGATGATATCATCCTCTAAAGTCCATAAAACATTCCATCCTTACCTATAAGGATGATACCATTCTTTAGAGTACATAAAACATTCCATCCTTGCCTATTAAGATGATACCATCCTCTATAGTTCATAAAACATTCCATCCTTGCCTATTAAGATGATACCATCCTCTATGGTAGATAAAATATTAAATCCTTGCCTATAAAGGTGATATCATCCTCTAAAGTCCATAAAACATTCCATCCTTGCCTTAAAAACGAGACGGTTGTAGAAATGCTATAATATTTCTTCTTGAAGGCCAGGGGCCATAGTGGCTGCCTCTAGCTGCAACAAAAACATTCCATCCTTGCCTATAAAGGTAATGCCATCCTCTAAAGTCCCTAAAACATGCCATCCTTTCCTATAAGATGATGCTATCCTCTAAAGTCCCTAAAACATTCCATCCCTGCCTAAAAGGAAGATACCATTCTTCTGAGTACATAAAAAGTTCCATCCTTGCCTATAAGGATGATACCATTCTTTAGAGTGTATAAAACATTCCATCCTTGCCTATGAAGGTAATGTAATCCCCTAAAATCCCTAAAACATTCCATCCTTGCCTATAAGATGAGGCTATCCTCTAAAATCCATAAAACATTCCATCCTTGCATGTTAAGGTGATGCCATCCTCTAAAGCCAATAAAATATTCCATCCTTGCCTCATAATTGAGGTGTAGAAGTGCTATAATATTTCTACTTGAAGGCCAGGGGCTGCTGTGGCGCACTCTAGCAGTGACAGCATGAATGTTTTTTTAGTGATCATGTGACAACCATCAGCTGATCTGTGACAGCATGAATGTTTTTAGGATCATGTGACGACCATCAGCTGATCTGTGACAGCATGAATGTTTTCAGTGATCATGTGACGACCATCAGCTGATCTATGAAAGCATGAATGTTTTTAGTGATCACATGACGACCATCAGCTGATCTGTGACAGCGTGAAGGTTTTTTTAGGATAACATGATGACCATCAGCTGATCTATGACAGCATGAATGTTTTTAGTGATCATGTGACGACCATCAGCTGATCTGTGACAGCATGAAGGTTTTTTATGATAACATGATGACCATCAGCTGATCTGTGACAGCATGAATGTTTTCAGTGATCATGTGACGACCATCAGCTGATCTGTGACAGCATGAATGTTTTCAGTGGTCATGTGATGACCATCAGCTTATCTGTGACAGCATGAATGTTTTTTTATGATCATGTGACGACCATCAGCTGATCTGTGACAGCATGAATGTTTTTTAATGATCATGTGACGACCATCAGCTGATCTCTGACAGCATGAATGTTTTCAGTGATCATGAGACAACCATCAGCTGATCTGTGACAGCATGAATGTTTTTAGTGATCATGTGACAACCATCAGCTGATCTGTGACAGCGTGAAGGTTTTTAATGATCACATGACGACCATCAGCTGAGCTGTGACAGCATGAATGTTTTCAGTGATCACGTGATGACCATCAGCTGATCTGTGACAGCATGAATGTTTTTAGTGATCATGTGACAACCATCAGCTTATCTGTGACAGCATGAAGGTTTTCAGTGATCATGTGACAACCATAAGCTGATCTGTGACAGCATGAATGTTTTCAGTGATCACGTGACGACCATCAGCTGATCTGTGACAAAATACATGTTTTTAGTGATCACATGACGACCATCAGCTGATCTGTGACAGCATGAATGTTTTCAGTGGTCATGTGACGACCATCAGCTGATCTGTGACAGCATGAATGTTTTCAGTGGTCATGTGACAACCATCAGCTGATCTGTGACAGCATGAATGTTTTTAGTGATCACATGACGACCATCAGCTGATCTGTGACAGCATGAATGTTTTCAGTGGTCATGTGATGACCATCAGCTGATCTGTGACAGCATGAATGTTTTTAGGATCATGTGACGACCATCAGCTGATCTGTGACAGCATGAATGCTTTCAGTGGTCATGTGACGACCATCAGCTGATCTGTGACAGCATGAATGTTTTCAGTGGTCATGTGACGACCATCAGCTGATCTGTGACAGCATGAATGTTTTCAGTGGTCATGTGACGACTATCAGCTCAACTATTAGTTTAAAGGTCACTGATGGTTCCTTCCTCTCCAGAGCGTCTTACCTGTTCTTTTCCTCATCCCAGCAGGGGGTGAAAGCAAAGCGGAACCTTGGTAGTGTGAACTCATCCACCTGTAGAGATGCTAAAGACGTCACGCTGTGGTGGTTTAGACGGGGTCAGATCTCTGCACGACTTCTTCTGTGGTGGAAACAGAAACTGTGTCTCGTTACTGCGGTGAAAACATCAGGTGGGTCTGAGCTGAAATCAGACATCAACAGAAACCAGAGGAATCTGGAGTCCTGGGAGTGATTTCTACCAAAGCTGTTAATAAAGACACAAACAGCTGGTATGAATAATCCAGAATGATCTACACTGATCCTGAGGAGCTTATGTTTATCTGCTCTGAAGCTGTTTGAGGCTGAATTAATGTGAAATCAATAAATACATGTTTGGTCTCAGATCTGACGGTTTCAGTCGCTCCCAACGGCGTTCTTTACAGATTTATTTTCTGCTTCTCTTTTATTGTTTGCTCTAGTTTTCCACCTTTAAATGATCAATATGGCAAAAACAACGTTCAGAATTATGTGGAAAAGCATTTTTTTAAGTGAAATACTCACACTAGAGAATGCATGCTCCTCAGTGCTTCACACAGAGGGAGACAATGATGATTGTTTGGATATCACTGCACTCTGGTGGTGCACATACTTTACTTCATTGTTCCATTGAAGGAAAAAGAGCCCCAGATCATGATGGCGCCCCCTCTGGGGGCCACTGGGATCTCCTTGTCGCGCCAGGAACGTTGGAAGCCATCAGGACCATCAAGGTTAAATTTTTCCTCATCAGAGAATAAATTTTTCTTCCAACTTTCAACGTCCCATGTTTGATGCTCCCTTGCAAAGTCCAAACGGGCGATTTTGTGGCGTTGAAGGAGACGAGGACTTTGAAGATGCTTCTTGTTTTTTAAGCCCTTCCCTCACAGATGGTGTTTGATGGTTACTGGGCTGTAGTCTGCACCTGTAACGGCCTTAATTTGGGTTGAGGATCGTCCCGTGTCTGGATGGCCAGCAATTGGGATCCTCCAGCTCAGCACCTGTGAAATTTTTTTGTGTCTACTACTTGACTTTTTTGTTCCATAACCCTCGAGACTTTTAAGAAATTCAAAATGACTGTCTTACGGCATCCAACCTCAGCAGCGATGGTGCGTTGCTAAAGGCCTTTCTTATGCAGCTCAACAATCCGACCACATTCAAAGACAGAAAGCTTTTCTGCCTTTGATCACAGGTGTCTGAGATTGATTTCAGTGATCCAAAGAGCCCTGAGACACAACACCATCCATGAGTTTAACTGAAAAACAAAAGTTTGAATGTTTTTGACACTAAAATCCAATTTGCATAATAATTTGGAACGCGGTGTAGAAAGCTCAAGTCCATTTACATTTAGTCTCTGATGATCCAGCGGTTATGTTGTCGTGTACAGAGGAGGATTCTGCTCACATGGGAGTGAATGACTGTGTTTACATGGACTGGAGCATCTTGGTGATGTTCTCACTCATGGCAGAGGAAAGAAACACTAAAATAACAATCACCTGTTCACATCTGGGTGTGAACTCTTAGGTCTGATCTTCTAACGGGTGATGGCGTCCACCATGGCTCAGAGCAAAGCACATGTCCTTGCAATAGCCGTGCTGTAAAGACCTTTGCACACCGCACACATTGTTTTCCCCTAAACTGTTTCTTTGCACACTGACTCTGAAACTACTGCCTGTCGTTATTGTTCTCTGAAACAAGTTCAAATTTTTCTCATCAGTTCAAGTCACTAAATGGACCTTACACATATTTGCAGGTCAAAAACCACGTAGGAGAGTGGGGTCTTAGTGATATGTTGTTCGCCATGATACTCGCCATTTCCAGGGGTTCTTCTAGGACAGGGGTCATCAAGTACATATGCACAAGGGCCAGATTTAGTCTCAACAGAGACTCTAGGGGCCCGACTTTCAAATAAACAAAAAGTAAATAAACATTTTGGTCTAATTAATATATTACTGTAGTAGAATTTGTATTTTCTTTCAAAATGCAGGAAATTTTTAGGCATTACCAGTGAGATCTATCTCTATCTATAAAGCAGCAGGCCAGGGAGACCGGCCTGACCATAGAACCGGCTGGGCCCCTGAGAATCCCTGGCTGTGTTTGAAACCGCATATTTACCTACTACTCATACTAACTATTTGAGTATGCAGTGTGTCTACACTGGCAGTATGCGATTTTTGAGTATGCGAGAAGTTCCCGGATGCATACTGCATTCGCCAGAAATGTTGAGTATGCATCATGAGCTTACTACGCATACCCAAATTACCCAAGATGCAACGCGACGTGACCGATCGTCACTTCCTTGCCGCGAACAGGACAGGAAAAAAAAAAAATTATTTCCTTTTTTTTTAGATATAATTTTCCCTCCAATTTTTATGCTAGGAGGCATGTTATATTAGCGATTTCTCATTGGATTTACATTGATTAAAAAATAAAATACATATAAGTAACTTACATCTGATAACAAGCCCAAGTCGATAGCGACCATGATGTACCGAAGACAGCGGGCCAATCTTCGTCTCATAGCCGACAAGACTCTCCGCCGATAAAGCATCATGACTGGTCAAATTCCGTTAACGGGACGAGATCAGTCCAAACGGCGGTGTCAAGCAAGATATATTGCGGGTATGTTCGCTTCTTTGTTTTTCAAAGTAAAAGCACTGATTTATCATTATGGGGTCTATGTATGAGAAAGGGAAAGGGGTGTTTTATTTTGTGAAAATAACCGGAAGTGCGTTGCTCACTACGGCTAGCTTAAATTTCACCGAATTCGTCTGAACAAAATTTTAAACGATTGGTATTTGGACAAACAAACGACACACTCGGGATCTAAATGGCCACTTTCTTGCCTGATTTTTTAAAAAATCACGATAAAGTGATATATTTAAAGAGTTTAGAGCTAAAGTGACATCAGCTTCAGCCTGTCGATTTCGGCTCGGGTAGGAGCGCAATGCATTGTGGTTTATCATGTTGTATGCTGTAGTGTAAACGCTTTGCATACTGTCTGATCGATTGAGTATGGAGTATGGATAGTATAAGTATGGAAGTATGTAGTAGGTAGTATGCGGTTTCGAACACACTCCCAGAGAATGGATCCTCCCGATTTGTGATTTAGCACCAGTACGACTCATTTAAACACCTTTTAAAACCCTTTCACTACTTCAGTTGGCCATTTTTTCAAAATTTTTTGCCACTCTCTACCCAGTTTGATCGTTTTTGCCGCTTTTGAATTAAACTTTTGCCCATTTTAACCCCCCTTTCACTACTTTGCTAGGCTATTTCTGCCACTTTTTACCCATTTTTAATACTTTTTACCATCTTTAACCCAATTTTTGCCATTCTTTAACCCTTTTTAAACCACTTCGGGGGGCCGGACAGGAAGCCTTGGGGGCCTGATATGGCCCTCAAGGCCACCAGTTGATCATCAGTGTTCTAGGATTATCTTCTCAAGGGGCTTTTCTCTGCTTTACCGTAAAGTAGGAAGAGCCCCCAAAGAAGAAAAGTTATCAGGATCATGTGCAAAACCCAAAGGACTCAGTCATGGATGTGTGTCAAACTTCGATGTGCCAAAATGGTACAAAAACCTTTTCTCAAGCAGGGGTCATTCCTGCAAAAAATGAGCATCTGTGCCACAAGCCCAGTGTGCACCAAACCCTGACACAAGCGAAGGTGTGAGCATGCTCAGTACTGCTTGCAGCCCTAGTTAACACTGAGATTTGCCCATGTAGATTTCAACCATCCCTTATCATGGATAAAAGCCAAAAGTATGGAGTCATTATTGTTGCAAAACTCAAGAGCTCATTTTACTGTTTTGAGGTCATGACCTAATGTCTCAGGTCATTTTCCCATCTGGTAGTCCAGGGGACTCGGTCTGTTTCTTGCGCTTTCCTTTGGTTTGGTTCACATTCATACTGCTCTTGGTCAAACGGACCAAACCGTCTGAACATCTATCCCCTTCCGCCGGTCTTTTCTTCCACATCAACGATGATAAAACACCAAATTTACTCTGTCTTGGGATTGGGGCATTACCAGCAGACAGTGAGGCGGTGAGCTGTCCAGCATGTCGTTCTTTACATGAGACAAATAAATCAGCACCGTCTATGACGTGTTGCTATGGCTACACAGACGCCAAGCGGGGTACCAACATGTATTTGAATGTATTAAATCACATATAAATCTGTATATCATGACGCTTTATGCCACTTCCTGCCTTTGGTTCACAAGTTGGTTGGTTGGTTTGCTTTCACACGTCAAACGAACCACACCAGTGTTCGTTTGGAAGCGGACCGAGACCCCCTGTTTTCAAGCGGACCAGAGTCTGCTTGTTTGGTCCGCACCAGAGTTCATCTGAGATTTCACACCTCTCCAAACGAAC
This sequence comes from Cheilinus undulatus, assembly GCF_018320785.1. Taxonomy (NCBI): domain Eukaryota; kingdom Metazoa; phylum Chordata; class Actinopteri; order Labriformes; family Labridae; genus Cheilinus; species Cheilinus undulatus. The sequence continues at coordinate 744,584 of NC_054877.1, read as the reverse complement.
CGGACTATCTGGAAAAACAGAGTTAGTTTAAAGCGGACCAAACGGCTCTGGTGTGAATGTGCCCACAGTCTCTCTATTCCAGCCTGCCTTTGGGCTCTAACCTGCCTCCTTGTTCGTAGATGTGCTCTGTTCGGGCTCCAAATGAAACACTGTGCCTACGGTTTAAAGCCAGAATGAAGCCTGTAGGAGTCACTGAGTTGGAGTTGCAGGACTGAGAGGCTGACTGTGCTCATGTATCTGCAGTAACATCTGAAACTGGGCTGAATGCTCACCATGAAGTAACCACAGGTCTGCTGTTTATCTTAGCTGATGACTCTGAACCACATGTCCTGTCCTGATCTCCAGCTCCATCTTCACGTCCATATATGGTCATTTCCTACGGAAACTACCATCTGACTGCAGGTATTACACAAACAGGTGATGTCTGAATTCCCCTCTATCACACCTTCAGAGAGTGAAGTGATGTGAGGATGACCCCTCTGATCGTCCTCAGAGAGGAACATGGAGATTTCTCTCCTTCTCACTCGCCCCTCTCTCTCTCCTGGCTCTCCTTGACTAACACGTTATTAAAAAAGAGAAAAGATGTGTCGCCATGGAAACCACAGCATCGTGTGAACAGAAATCTCCCACATTCCTCATCATTGAGCCCTCTCTCCTCTCCTCCAGAGTGTATTGTACTGTGGCTGTTCTAAATGCATCCTCAGTCAGCTCCATAGAAACAGTCTATAAACAGCAGAGGAGGCTTTTCCTCTCTCAGCCTGTTTGAATGTGAGCCATGCTTCTGATTCATCATACTTATGTCATACAGCTTTACTGTGAATATGTGCTCCTCATACTGGGATTACTCACTAAACTCATTCTACTGCAGACTAAGGCTGAGGTTTAATCCAAATCTGGACCTGGACTCTGTGTCAGAGCTCCAGTTTAATAGATGCTCTACAACAGGGATGTCAGACTCAGTCACAGCAGGGGCCCAATCCTGAGTTTGGGTCTAACCTGAGGGCCTAACTGGGTCCAAATTACCTATAAACTGTCAACCTCATCTTCACCACAAATGAATTATAGGGGGAAAAAAATGTAAGAATTATGATAAATGATTTTCAGATGGAAAAAAAAGTAAAAAGTTAAATCATGACTTTTAGCAGTTAAAGTACTAAATAAAATTAAAATTCATGACTTTCAAAGGTCAAAATACAAACTTGTGCAGCAAGTCCAGTGGTGAAATTTCCTGGCTCCTAAATATTCCACAGTCAACTGTCAGTGGTATTATAACAAAGAGGAAGCCATTGGGAACGACAGCAACTCAGCCACCAAGTGGTAGGCCACATAAAATGACGGAGCGGGGTCAGCGGATGCTGAGGTCATAGTGCGCAGAGGTCACCAACTTTCAGCAGAGTCAATGGCTAAAGACCTCCAAACTTCATGTGGCCTTCAGATTAGCTCAAGAACAGTGGTAGAGAGCTTCATGAATGGGTTTCCATGGTAACAGCTACATCCAAGCCATACATCACCAAGGTCAATGCAAAGCGTCGGATGCAGTGGTGTAAAGCACGCCGCCACTGGACTCTAGAGCAGTGGAGACGCATTCTCTGGAGTGACGAATCGCGCTTCTCCATCTGGCAATCTGATGGACCAGTCTGGGTTTGGCGGTTGCCAGGAGAACTGTTCTTGTCCTACTGCATTGTGCCAAGTGTAAAGTTTGGTGGAGGGGGGATTATGGTGTGGGCTTGTTTTTCAGGAGCTGGGCTTGGCCCCTTAGTTCCAGTGAAAGGAACTCTGAATGCTTCAGCATACCAAGAGATTTTGGACAATTCCATGCTCCCAACTTTGTGGGAACAGTTTGGGGATGGCCCCTTCCTGTTCCAACATGACTGTGCACCAGTGCACAAAGCAAGGTCCATAAAGACGAGAGTTTGGTGTGGATCAACTTGACTGGCCTGCACAGAGTCCTGACCTCAACCCCATAGAACACCTTTGGGATGAATTAGAGCAGAGACTGAGAGCCAGGCCTTCTGGTCCAACATCAGTGTGTGAGCTCAAAAATGTGCTTCTAGAAGAATGGTCAAAAATTCCCATAAACACACTCCTAAACCTTGTGGAAAGCCTTCCCGGAAGAGTTGAAGCTGTTATAGCTGCAAAGGGTGGACCGGCATCATACTAAACCCTATGGATTAAGAATGGGATGTCACTGAAGTTCATATGCGAGTCAAGGCAGGTGAGCGAATATTTCTGGCGATATAGTGTATAAAGGAGCATAAAGAAATAAACCTTTTAACAGTATGGAATATTTCCAGAAAGCCAAAGTCTTTTTCAATCAAGGTTCATCTCCAAAGGTCAGTATAAGCTCAGTTAAAGACCTTTCTGCAGACATTTCAGTGAACGGCCATGGTCCTACTGATACTACAATAATGACAGCCTTCTATGAAATTCTAGAAGTGCACAGCCTGGCCATGACTGAGACATTCACCATGCAGCATCATGGAACATCAAGTTTCAGCCGTTTACACCCAGCTATAATAACTACTATTAAGCTGACATATTTACAATAGCAGTGGCAAGCACAGAGCAGACGAGGCAGCTCCATCTCTCCCACTAATTCCCACTAGGTTACCTTCATCAGCACCCTCCCACTCTCTGGAGGGGAATGTTCTCAATGTTTCCTGCTGTGCTCACATGTCAGCTCTCCCTGATGTCTTCTGGAGGTTTTCTACGAGTCTAACAGCAGAAGTCTGGGTAAAGTCGGGCTGAAAAGACACGCAGACATGACTGTTATTTTAGCATTTAATGAACCTCACTGATCATAAAGGAAGCATGGTCATAGAGCCACAGGAAGTTGACTTTTACCTGTCCTCTACAGCACACCTTTACAGAACAAAGATGTTTTAACACTTAAACAAACATTCCTTCATGCTACAGGAAACATCCTGCTGTTTAGACGTGCTGCTGTTATGCTGATGTCCTATAGTAACTCTCACTGCAGTAAATAATCCACTGCACACAATATAACACAGCATGAAATCTGATTTACTATTTGTTTCATTCATTTCAGTGTGAAGCAGAGCTGGCTGCAGGGAGCCAAAACTGGCGTCAGTCATGAACGAGGATTACAGGATGGAAGCATCTGGAGCTTTACTGCAGAGGAAGAGGACCTCAGGAGGAAGAGGACGGTAAGGCGATGAAGATTAGAGGTGTAAACAGGCCAGGTTATTACTTAAGACTTCAATCCTTTCATTTCAGTGGCGCTCACATTAACAGACTGGTAAGATTCATGTCTGGAGATTAAATCAGAGTTTATGATTAAAAAAAAATGTATACCAGAACAGACCATCAAAAAGAAAACTCAGCATACTTCATCCCTCTATCACCATAGCAACACAAACAAACCCACAATTTTTCCCTTAGATTAGCTGACGTTTGCTGGTAACTTTTCCAAAATTTGCCAAGTATGGCCTACCATTAGGCCCCAACATCCCCAGCTTCACCAACATTCTGCCCACTGCCTTAGAAAGATAATCTTACCCTTTATAGCTTTAAAACATTCCATTCTTGTCGTTAAAGATTATGTCATCCTTTATAGCTTAAAAACATTTCATCCTTGCCTTACATAGATTATGCCATCCTAGAAAAAGCCTAGAAAATATCCCATCCTTTCCTTTAGATATTATGTCATCCTTTACCGCTATAATACATTCCATCCTTACCTTTAAAGGGGACATATTTACCTCTTTAAGACAAGTTCATACATAATCCTTGCCTTTATAGACTTTTTTATTGATTTTAACTCATTAAACCATTCCACTCTTGCCTCTCTCCGTTGCAGATATAAAACATTCCAACCTTGCCTTAATAAATTATGTCATCCTTTATACTGTAGCTCATAAAACATTCTCTCCTTGCCTTTATAAAATACGTCATCCTTTACACTCTAGCTCATAAAACATTCCCTCCTTGCCATAATAAAATGTCAGCCTTTATACTGTAGCATATAAAACATTCCCTCCTTGCCTTAACAATTTGTGTCATCCTTTACACTCTAGCTCATAAAACATTCCCTCTTAGCCTTAATAAAATTACATCATTCTTTATACTTTAGCGCATAAAACATTCCCTCCTTGCATTAACAATTTATGTCAGCCATTATACTGTAGCTCATAAAACTTTCCTTTCTTGCCTTAAAAAAATTACATCATTCTTTATACTGTAGCTCATAAAACATTCCCTCCTTGCCTTAATAAAATACATCATCCTTTATACTGATGCTTATAAAACATTCCCTCCTTGCCTTAACAATTTGTGTTATCCTTTACACTCTAGCTCATAAAACATTCCCTCCTTCCCATAATAAAATGTCAGCCTTTGTACTGTAGCTTATAAAACATTCCCTCCTTGCCTAAACACTTTGTGTCATCCTTTACACTCTAGCTCATAAAACATTCCCTCCTAGCCTTAAAAAAATTACATCACTCTTTATACTGTAGCTCATAAAACATTCCCTCCTTGCCTTAATAAAATACGTCATCCTTTATACTGACGCTCATAAAACATTCCCTCCTTGCCTTGACAAATGTCATACTTTATACTGTAGCTCAAAAAACATTCCCTCCTTGCCTTAACAATTTGTGCTATCCTTTACACTCTAGCTCATAAAACATTCCCTCCTTGCCTTGACAAATGTCAGTCAATATACTGTAGCTCAAAAAACATTCCCTCCTTGCCTTAATAATGTCATCCTTTATAGTGTAACTCATAAAAACCTTGCCTCCTAGCCTTAACAAATTACATCATCCTTTATACTGTAGTCCATAAAACATTCCCTCCTTGCCTTAACAATTTATGTTAGCCATTATACTGTAGCGCATAAAACATTCCCTCCTTGCCTTAATAAATGATGTCATCTTTGTTACTGTAGCTCATTAAAAATTCCCTCCTTGCATTAATAAATTACATTATTCTTTACACTTTAGCGCATAAAACATTCCCTCCGTGCCTTAATTATTTATGTGAGCCATTATACTGTAGCTCAAAAAACATTCCCTCCTTGCCTTAATAAATTATGTCATCCTTTATAGTGTAGATCATAAAACATTTCCTCCATGCCTTTATAAATCATATCAACCTTTATTTTTAACTCATTAAACCATTCCACTTTTGCCTTAAATGACTGGCATCTTTTATAGCTTGTAAACCCTTCCCTCCTTGCCTTGATGGATTTTGCCATCCATCGCAGCTATAAAACATTCCAACCTTGCCTTAATAAATTATGTCATCCTTTACACTGTAGCTCATAAAACATTCCAACCTTGCCATAAAAAATATTAACCTTTACACTGTAGCCCATACAACATTCCCTCCTTTCCTTAATAAAATACGTCATCCTTTACACTGTAGCTCATAAAACATTCCCTCCTTGCCTTAACAAATTATGTCATCCTTTATACTGTAGCTCATAAAACATTCCCTCCTTGCCTTAATAAATTATAACAGTCTTTATACTGTAGCTCATACAATATTCCCTCCTTGCCTTAATAAATTATATCATCCTTTATACTGTAGTCCATAAAACAGTCCCTCCTTGCCTTAATAAATTATAACAGCCTTTATACTGTAGCTCATAAATATTCCCTCCTTGCCTTAATAAATTATATCATCCTTTATACTGTAGTCCATAAAACATTCCCTCCTTGCCTTAATAAATTATAACAGCCTTTATACTGTAGCTCATAAAATATTCCCTCCTTGCCTTAATAAATTATCTCATCCTTTATACTGCAGCTCATAAAACATTCCCTCCTTGCCTTAATAAATTATATCATTCTTTATACTGTAGCTCATAAAACATTCCCTCCTTGCCTTAATAAATTATCTCATCCTTTATACTGCAGCTCATAAAACATTCCCTCCTTGCATTAATAAATTATATCATTCTTTATACTGCAGCTCATAAAACATTCCCTCCTTGCCTTAATAAATTATATCATTCTTTATACTGTAGCGTATAAAACATTCCCTCCTTGCATTGATAAATTATATTATTCTTTATACTGTAGCTCATAAAACATTCCCTCCTTGCCTTAATAATTTATATCATCCTTTATACTGTAGCTCATAAAACATTCCCTCCTTGCCTTAATAATTAATATTATCCTTTATACTGTAGCTCATAAAACATTCCCTCCTTGCCTTAATAAATTATATTATCCTTTATACTGTAGCTCATAAAACATTCCCTCCTTGCCTTAATAAATTATATCATTCTTTATACTGTAGCTCATAAAACATTCCCTCCTTGCCCTACATCACCACCACAGAAACCAGTGTTCGGTTCTCAGTTTTTTTCTCTCAAAAAGGCATGGATTTAATTTTTTAATTACTCATACTGTAAATGAATAAATCTGATGTTCTTATTGAGAACCTGTTGTTTTTATGAGTCAGAGTGAGTGTAACATTATGGAGCAATAAATCCTGCAGAGTATTTCTGTTGTTGACACTCCTGATTGGCTGTCTGGGTCCTTCCTGTCACTGTTGACTGACTAAGACCTGGTCTCTGTCTCTCTGGTCATCTGATGGCTTTCTAATCCTAACTCCTGTTCAGTGAGTAGTTATCAAAGGTTTAAAGGAGCCAAATGATGGCGGCTGAAACTGTCCTCCTTGGATGCCCAGACACTGAAACACTGAGAACTACAGCAGCTCGCCTTAGGGATGGAGAGAGAGCGATGACTCAGAAAGAGACAGTGCTGGACGGGCCGATACAGGAAGTGGACGGGACATCAGAGAGAGATGACACACCAACGGTTCATCGGAGTTCATCGTAAAACACTGAAGTTTATGTAATGATGAGCTCTGATTGGCCAAGATAACAGACTACAGTCTGAGTCTACAACACTGCAGTTGGGATGAAGGCTGTAGGATCATTGGAGGTTATTAAACATCACTGTGACACGTCAGCATGTGATTGGACAAAGATTATTATCACTGTGACACGTCAGCATGTGATTGGACAAAGATTATTATCACTGTGACACGTCAGCATGTGATTGGACAAAGATTATTATCACTGTGACACGTCAGCATGTGATTGGACAAAGATTAATATCACTGTGACACGTCACCACGTGATTGGACAAAGATTATTATCACTGTGACACGTCAGAACATCATTGGACAAAGATTATTATCACAGTGACACGTCACCACGTGATTGGACCAGATTATTATCACTGTGACACATCACCACGTGATTGGACAAAGATTATAATCACTGTGACACGTCACCACGTGATTGGACCAGATTATTATCACTGTGACACGTCAGCATGTCATTGGAAAAAGATTAATATCACTGTGACACATCAGAACGTCATTGGACAAAGATTAATATCACTGTGACACGTCAGCACTTCATTTGACAAAGATTAATATCACTGTGACACATCAGAACGTCATTGGACAAAGATTATTATCACTGTGACATGTCAGCATGTGATTGGACAAAGATTAATCTCACAGTGACACGTCAGCATGTGATTGGACAAAGATTAATCTCACAGTGACACGTCAGCATGTGATTGGACAAAGATTATTATCACTGTGACACGTCAGAACGTCATTGGACAAAGATTATTATCACTGTGACACGTCAGAACGTCATTGGACAAAGATTATTATCACTGTGACACGTCAGAACGTCATTGGACAAAGATTATTATCACTGTGACACGTCAGAACGTCATTGGACAAAGATTAATATCACTGTGACATGTAAGCATGTGATTGGACAAAGAATTAATCTCACAGTGACACGTCAGCATGTGATTGGACAAAGATTATTATCACTGTGACACATCACCACGTGATTGGACAAAGATTATAATCACTGTGACACGTCACCACCTGATTGGACAAAGATTATTATCACTCTGACACGTCAGCACGTGATTGGACAAAGAATATTATCACTGTGACACGTCAGCATGTTATTGGACAAATTTTAATCTCACTGTGACATGTCAGCATGTGATTGGACAAAGAATATTATCCCTGTGACACGTCAGCACGTTATTGGACAAAGTTTAATCTAACTGTGACACGTCAGCACGTTATTGGACAAAGTTTAATCTAACTGTGACACGTCAGCACGTTATTGGACAAAGTTTAATCTAACTGTGACACGTCAGCACGTTATTGGACAAAGTTTAATCTAACTGTGACACGTCAGCACGTTATTGGACAAAGTTTAATCTAACTGTGACACGTCAGCACGTTATTGGACAAAGTTTAATCTAACTGTGACACGTCAGCACGTTATTGGACAAAGTTTAATCTAACTGTGACACGTCAGCATGTTATTGGACAAAGTTTTCTCTAACTGTGACACGTCAGCACGTTATTGGACAAAGTTTAATCTAACTGTGACACGTCAGCATGTTATTGGACAAAGTTTTCTCTAACTGTGACACGTCAGCACGTTATTGGACAAAGTTTAATCTAACTGTGACACGTCAGCATGTGATTGGACAAAGATTAGTATAACTGTGACATGTCAGGACAAACAAAATATGAGTCTGTGATTAAAGGAAAATACAGGAGCTGTCATCTGCAGTTCTTTCACTTCTTGTTTGGTTGACTACATGAAATGATGATGTCAAAGTTTGTCCGCCCACATCAGGGTGATGACGGTGAGACTTTGATAATCAAACATAGAGCAGGTTTTTAAAAGATAAACATGAACACATGTTAATACAAGGAAGACAAATGTCTCATTGGGCATGCATCAAAATGAACCTGTGTTGTTTTATTACTAGCTTCACTTCACCTCAGCATCTCTAAAACTCTCATACGCACGAGTCAGTGTTACAGGTGCGTATATTCCACCGCCAGGTCTGTTTTTATAGATCATATTCTTTGCGTGGACAGTGGCACACTCCATCTGTACACAGGTCTGTAAATGTGTCGATAGATTAGCAAATTTGTAGAAAAAAGATTTGCAAATTTTTTAAAGAGTTTATTTTGGTTCAGAAAACTTACTCTTTCACTTCAAGTTGTCAAAATACTCAGGAGACATCAGTTACAAGTAAAATCTGCCTCTCCGTTGGCTGTCATACACGCACGATTGTTGCAACCCTTGCATATGCACACATATGTGCTATGTAGCAGGCAGCCTAGTCACAGCAGTTCTCTGAATAAGAGCTGCTGCTTTGATTGTGTTTTGGACTCATAGACGCTCTGTTGATGCTGCATGGACTTTGGGTTTGTTTCCTTGCTGGGTTCTGACCCTGCCTTCTGAACTCTGTTCGAAGACCATTACAGTTCTTGTAATTGTTGTTGGGAACTCTGTTCCTGCTTACCTGTTGGCCATTTAAGTACTGCAGATACCAGTAAAGACTGTTCTTCATGTCTCCTGTGTGCTGTATTTGGGTCCATACTGTACAGCTTGAGGGACTGTTTATGGATTTTTATTTTTTATGTCATTGGGAAACATTTCCTGTTCGGCTTAGGTGTTTTACTTTTAGGCCCTACTTATCCTGAATATTGGATAGAAACTAAAAATGTACAACCTAAATAGTTAAAAGAAAAACCGCAGTTTGGTAATTTTTTTCTCTACAGTAAAGGTTTAAAGGGTGAACCAGACTCATCCATGTTAAAGACAGGGAGTGTTCTGTATTAATCAGTGACAGCTTCTCAAACTGGACTCTATAAATGTCTCTGCTCTGCTCTGGTTGTATATTTGGCGTCAGCGCGTCACTCTACTGTACACTCATCCAGACTCCTGAGGGTTTCCTGTTTGACTCAGAGTGACTAAGACATGTCTGCGTGAAAAGCTCTGAAGAGAACCGTAGGCCAACCAGACCATGACCTTACACTGAGGACACCTGGGACACACCAAAACATCTAATCTTCAACTAAGGACACCTAGGCAAACCAGACCACCTAACCTTCAACTGAGGACATCTAGGCAAACCAGCACCCCTAACCTTCAAATAAAAACATCTGGGACAAAAAAGACCACCTGACCTTCAACTGAGGCTGCCTAGGCAAACCAGACCACCTAACCTTCAACTGAGGACATCTGGAACAAACCAGACCACCTCACCTTCAACTGAGGGCACCAAGGCAAACCATAACACCCGATCTCATACTGAGGACACCTAGATAAACCAGAAACCCTGACCTTCAACTGAATACATCTGGGACAAACCAGACAACCTGACCTGCAACTGAGGACACCTAGGCCAAAGAGACCACCTGACCTTCGCCTGAGGACGCCTGGGCAGTAGTACTGCAGTAGTAGTCTGGTGGTGTTAAACATGTAAAGGTTGTTGTAGGAGTGCAGTGGTGTTAAACATGTAAAGGTTGTTGTAGGAGTGCAGTAGTAGTCTGGTGGTGTTAAACATGTAAAGGTTGTTGTAGGAGTGCAGTAGTAGTCTGGTGGTGTTAAACATGTAAAGGTTGTTGTAGGAGTGCAGTAGTAGTCTGGTGGTGTTAAACATGTAAAGGTTGTTGTAGGAGTGCAGTAGTAGTCTGGTGTAGTTAAACATGTAAAGGTTGTTGTAGGAGTGCAGTAGTAGTCTGGTGGTGTTAAACATGTAAAGGTTGTTGTAGTTGTGCAGTAGTAGTCTGGTGGTGTTAAACATGTAAAGGTTGTTGTAGGAGTGCAGTAGTAGTCTGGTGGTGTTAAACATGTAAAGGTTGTTGTAGGAGTGCAGTAGTAGTCTGGTGGTGTTAAACATGTAAAGGTTGTTGTAGTTGTGCAGTAGTAGTCTGGTGGTGTTAAACATGTAAAGGTTGTTGTAGGAGTGCAGTAGTAGTCTGGTGGTGTTAAACATGTAAAGGTTGTTGTAGGAGTGCAGTAGTAGTCTGGTGGTGTTAAACATGTAAAGGTTGTTGTAGTTGTGCAGTAGTAGTCTGGTGGTGTTAAACATGTAAAGGTTGTTGTAGTTGTGCAGTAGTAGTCTGGTGGTGTTAAACATGTAAAGGTTGTTGTAGTTGTGCAGTAGTAGTCTGGTGGTGTTAAACATGTAAAGGTTGTTGTAGGAGTGCAGTAGTAGTCCTGTGTTTAGTCAAATGTCACAGTGTTATCTGTAAATGTCACCGCGCCGCCCTGACTCAGAGCTAACTGCTGTGTTTGTATCTTTCTTTGAATCGTCTGAAGGCACAGCGATGATGCTGGAGGAAAAGTTTCTCCCTCTCTGATTGAATTCTTTGAAAGCGTCCACATAAACACACTTCTCAGAATTCTACAAACATATTATTCCCTTGATGCTGGTGTTTGTGCCTCATTCTGTACTAATGAAAGTCGTCCAGCTGGATTAAATTTGATGAAGAGACAATAGAGCGATTAAAATCCTGCAGAGAGAGCGAGATTGAGCGCCTAAGCACCGCCACAGGCTATCATCTACTCCTTCTCTTCCTTTTCTCCCTTCATCCCTTTAATACGACCCCCAATCGACTAGAGATGTACGTCAGAATGTGCGTGGAGAAGATTTTTTTCTCTTTCTTTTCGCCCACTGACTGTTATGATTCAACTCAGCCTTTGGAGCAAGGTTGAGAAGAGAAGAGCGTGGGCTTACCCTGCTCTCTCTCTCTCTCTCTCTCTCTCTCTCTCTCTCTCTCTCTCTCTATCTTAGTACCTGCCTCTCCTCTGCAGAGCTGCAGAGCTGCAGAGCAGCTCGCTCTGCTCACAAATTAAATCCTGGGTTTGTGCATGCCTCTGAAGCCTAAAATATACAGACAGATAGAAAGGAACAGCTCAGTGGTGGGATGTGTGAAGGAGGTGGGGACCGAAACGACCAACTGACTGTGAGAGAAGAGTGAATCATTTCATAACGCCTATCTTCTCCTGTCACAATCCCAGAGAAAATATCAGAGCCATGCTCCTAAAGACTGCATGGATAATGCTGGTGTTTACTGCAGCCATGGAGAGGAAGGACTGGAACATTCAGCCAGCTAACATATCCACTTCTGCTGCTCGTGCTTAGTGAATGAAGCCTGGTTCATCCTCTGAAAAGGCTGAGCAATAGGACGATCTAGAGCAGTGTGACTCAACCCTGCTCAACCAAAGAGCCAAACTGTTAAAAAATACATCTGCAAGAGCCACAATCTAAGTGGTGAGAAGTGGCAATCAAAATGAGTTAAAGGTGGCAAAAGTGGTCAAAAAGCGGCAAACATAGGGAGAAAAGTGGCAAAAATGGGTGGGAAGTGACCAAATAATGAGTTATAAGTGGCAAAAATGTTGAAAAAGGAGTGAAAAATGACTAAAATGGGCAATCATCAGAAAAATGTGGTATGTAATGACAAAAGGTAGCTTAAATGGGCAAAAAGTAGCAAAAAAAATGGTGAAACAGGGCAAAAATGGGATAAAAGTGGCAAAAGGAATTGGCTAAAATGGGCAAAAATTAGAGAAAAAAGTTGTATTTCATGATAATAGGTAGCTAAAATGACCAGAAATAGAAAAAAAGTGGAAAACTTGGAGGAAAAAATGACAAAAAAGAAGTCAAAAGTTTTTTATAAAGTGGAAAAATGGGCAAAATATAGGAAAAACATGATATTTAAGGGCAAAAGGTAGCCTAAATTGTTGAAAATTGGGAATAGAAATTGTGAAAAAGCGGCAGACATAGGGAGAAAAGTGGCAAAAATGGGTGGGAAGTGACCAAATAATGAGATAAAAGTGGCAAAAATGTTGCAAACATGAGTGAAAAATGACTAAAGTGGGTAATCATCAGAAAAAAGGTGGGGAAAACAGGCAAAAAGTGGCATTTAATTGCAAAAGGCAGCTTAAATGAGGCAAAAAAGGGGTAAAAAATTGTAGAAAGCAGAATAAAAGTGTAAAAAAAGGCGCGCGCCCCATGTACACGGGCGGCCCGGATTCAAATCTGGCCTGAGGCCCTTCACCGCATTTCTCTCCCCACTCTCCTCCCTGCTTCCAACTCTATCCACTATTCTATCCTCCATCAAACAAAGGCACAAAATGCCCAAAAATAAACCTTTAAAAAAAAAAAAAAAAAAGGGGGAGAAAGGTGGCAAAAATGGGCTTAAAGTGGTAAACACTAGGAGAAAAGTGGCAAAAAAATATGTTACAGGTGGGAAAAATGGTCCAAAAGTGGCAAAAACGTGGAGAAAAATGAGTGAAAAGTGACTATAATGGGCAAAAAATGAAAACAGATGGAAAAAATGGGCAAAAAAAAATGTAAGAGTTGCAAAATGGGAAATTAGTGGCATTTAATTACAAAAAGCAGCTTTAATGGGAGAAAATTGGCAAAAAGAAGTGGCTAAAATGATCCAAAAGTGGCAAACACTGGGAGAAAAGTGGCAAAAAAAAATGAGTTACAGGTGGCAAAAAATGGTCTAATAGTGGCAAAAGGTGGAGAAATATTAGTGACAAGTGACTAAAATGGGCAAAAATCAGAAAAAAAGGTGGGAAAATGGACAAAAAGCATGATAGAGTGGCATGTAATTGCAAAAAACAGCTTAAGCCTTTCATACTGTTGGGGTCAAATTTGGCCCGTTTTGACATTTGACAGCAGTAAAAATACACCAAACGTCATTTTTTAGCCTGAAATTTGATGACTTTTCCTGAAGTGACCCAAAATACATACAAATAAAAATATTTAATTTATTCATATTTTTGTATAGGTGTTACACATTTTTGCACACTGAGGCTGTTACGGGTCAAATTTGACCCGTATCTATTCAGATGGATTTTAGATCTACCAGTGTGGGTCAAATAAAGGAAAATTGTGATTTTATGTAATCATGAAACTGTGAGAATGTACATGTCATGTTTGTGTGCATTTTATGTGTGAAAGAGGCGACAGAGTTCAAGGTTCACCACTGTCACGAGAACTGTCTGTTCCTAAAACATTTGCCCAGGTTCCCGCAGAAACCAACACCTGCTGGTCTTTGAAGGAGCAGGGGGAATCCCAAAATACTGAACTAGTAAACACACAACATAGGAGTTATCATACACTATATTGCCAAAAGTATTCACTCACCCATCCAAATAATGTAAATCAGGTGTTCCAATCACTTCCATGGCCACAGGTGTATAAAATCAAGCACCTAGGCATGCAGACTGTTTCTACAAACATTTGTGAAAGAACGGGTCGCTTGACTGGTTCACAATAAGCACTTTATAACTTATGATACAGCAGTGAGGAAAGTGTTCAGTGGTTATATTATGAAGTCCAAAAGTTCCAGATTCTTCATGTAATTTTCAAGGTCAATAAGAAATATTCAAATCATTATGACTTTTTTTTCTTGTGTATATTACATGACATTTTAGTGTGTAATAGATATTTTTCACCAAAACGAGTGGTGTAAAACTAAAAATAATACACTTTCCCTGCTCTTTGAAACATTTATGAAGGGCTAATCTTTCATTTTTAAGTGCCATATGCTATTTAAACATTCTGAATAGGTTTGCAGTTAAAAATTTGGTAATTCTTGGGCCAAGTCAAAATTGACCCGGGCCATACTGTGAAGGTACAGAATATGAACAGTATGTAAGGGTTAAATGGGCGAGAAATGGGGAAAAAGGGGAAAAAAATTGCAAGAAGCTGGATAAAAGGGCCAAAAATGGGCTAAAAGCAGTAAAAAAGGAATTAAAGTTGCAAAAAACTGCAAATAAGTAATAATTTCTGAGGTAAAATTTTCCATTTTGAAGGTTTTCTGGGGGAATAATATTTCACATTAAGATATAAAGAGCCAGAAATCGTCACAAAAGAGCCACACATTGAGTATCACTGGTCTAGAGATATCAACGATCTGCCAGAGCAGAGAGCTGGCTGCTCCAGCTGCTGCTGTTCTATCGTCCTCTTCAGCAGAGCAGACTCATGACGGCGAGTGAAAGGGAAGTAAAGATGAAGTCTTTAAATCTCTGTCCTCAGTAGGGCTGGGCGATACAATAATACACAATATATACCACAATATTTTGAAGTCTCCTCTAAATCGCTGTATACATATTGAATTCTGCCCTATGATGCATAAAACAACAACAGGATTTTTTAAACTGTTTTCAGAAAGAGTAAAAATCAATATGACGTTAAATTTAGCCCACTTTTTTATTTTGAAAGAAGAAGAGAAAATGAGTTTGTGTCAGCAGAAATCTTCGTTATTACTAGACTGATCTAGCAGAGCTTTCTGGTGTTTCTATGTTATGAAATTTCACTGCTGTGCTCCGATGGTAATGACGGTGATGATCATGATGACCCATGAAATAAAGAGAGATCCACACTGTCTCTGTGGTCTGAACTGGGCTGAAGGAGTCAGAGTGGATCTGGATGGATGCTCCTGAAGCCTCATGAAGATGAACTCAAACTGCAGGTAAATGGAGCTGCTTCTTCTCACTCACCTCTCTTAAACTGCCATCATCGTGGAGCTGTCGCTAACTGGAGCGGACTGACATCTCTGTGTAACTGGTCTCACATCTACTCCAGCTGTGTGGAAAAACAGACAGAGACACGGTTACTGGAAGTCCTCGGACAAACGTCCTCTATAGATCCAAGCATGATGGAGGGCTGGGCGTCCCCCAGTCTGTAAAAGCACAGACCTTAAACTCTGAGCTAAGTCTAACCATCAGTGTCCACCGAGTCATCACTGTCAACCCTCTGAGCTCTGCTGGATCAGCAGTGATCCCACATGTCCTTCACAGTACCTCAGAAACCATCAGACCAATCTCTACAGAAGACCTCTGATCAGAAGCTGAACCTGATTATGGAGGGCGCTGGTCAGCGCTGTTTTAGGAGAAGGGGGCGGTAGCTGTGGGCGTGGTTCTGAACTGTGAGCCAATCGCTCACAGTACAGAACCACGCCCATAGCTACTACACACTGGGTCTGCTATTGTCGGATGTGTTTTTGTTTTATCTGTTCCAAAAAAATGTCACACAGTCTGACCTTGCACACTGAGTCCAATGCGTATTGATTTGCCTTCACTGCAAAATTTGGTATAATGTGACAAACCGTTTCGTACTGCGAGCCTGCGGCTCTGTCACGCCTTTAAAATCCCGCTGGATCCATCCTGACAGAGAACTTCATACAGCACACGCTGCAATCTGCTGGTGAATTGTACTGACGAGCACATCACTCCCTCTCTAGTCCAGGGGTCCTTTCAGCCCGCGACCCCCAAAATAAAGGTGCCAGAGACCGGGGACCCCCACTGGACCTGAAGGTGGTTGAACACAGCCATGCAAATTCAAAAATAGTCATGTGGAGACAAGGCCAACCATTAGGGGGTGAAATGGGAGAGATTTCTGGGGGCCAGCAAAATCCTGGTCCATTGTAAAGTTAAACTGTGGTATTTTATATTTAACCTCAATAATAACCACTCTTATCAAAGAAACACATTTTGATTCGTTTGTGTAGTAAGTAGACCTCTTAAAAATGTAAATCCTTTTGTTAGAAACAGAATTAAAAGACATTAAAAAATAGCTAAAATGGGTTAGTAATGGCAAGAAAGTGAAGTTAAATTTTAAAAGTAGCAGAAATGGGTTAGAAATGCTAAAAATTGGATAAAAGTGGCATCAAATAACCAAAAAAAAAACAACAAAAAATAGTTAAAGTGGCTAAAATGGGCATATTAAGTGGTGAAAGGGATTCAAAAATGGCTGAAATGGTGTTAAAGTGGCAAAAATAGGTGGACATTTGGTGAAATGGGATGAAAATTGACATAAACTGGCAAAAAAAAGGTTAGCTGAGGCAGAAACGGTGAGAAACTGGCTGAAAAATGGCTTATCAAATAGTGAAATGTGGCTTAAAAAGTGGTAAAGAGGGGTTAATAGTGGCAATAATGGGTCAACAGAGCCAACAATAGATTTGGTTTAAAAGTGGCAAAAACAGGCAGAAAAAGTGGTGGAAGGGTTTAAAATGGACAAAAAAATGGGTTTTAAGTAGCAAAAATGGGTTAAAATGAGGCAAAATTGGTGTTAAGTAGCAACAGTGTGATTAAAAAATGTTTGTAGTTTTTTTTAAGGCATCTGGAGACCCCCTCTTAGTGTCTCGTGACCCCAATGGGGTCTCAACCCCAAGGTTGAGAACCCCTGCTCTAGTCGTAGAGATGTGACAGACAGAATGTTCATCCAATCACACTCTGAGTTTTTTTTTTTTTTTTTCAAATCCTCTGCCCTTTCCAAAACACTCAGTATTGAAGGTTTTCCAGATGGATGTGTGAAGCAAAGGTTAGAGGATATCCGGTTCTTTCAAAATAAAACACAATGCATGGACTCCTGATCGTAAATCATCACTAAGAATGAATTTTACATAAAACCACAGATCCTTTAAGCAAACATTAACCTTTAAACTTCCTCACCCAATGGTGGAACCAATAACATCATGGACTTATACTGGAAAGGATGATAATAACCCCAGAAGGTAAAATCTTCTGCTGATGACATATTCCTGTGTAACCTCGCAGTTCTCCTGTGATCTCTGCCCTCTGATCAGGGATCACGACGCAGCGCCTGCTCTGAAAAAACCAGACGGATGAAAACGTCGCAGTCACTTTGCAATCATGATTAGAACCACGAGCTCGATTTTCTATTTTAACGTGAATCCGACAGACAGAAGGTTCGTCCAATCACAGGCAGAGAATTTTTCCTGCCCTTCCCAAACGCTCTCTATGAGAGGTTTCCCAGATTAATGTGGAATATATCCACGACACGGAGATATGAAAGAGTCTGTGTGGGCGTCAGGTTAGAATGGATGAGAGGAAAATAGACTGGAAATCTTTTCATCAACTACAGAATAGAGATCGTCAGACATTTAGAGCCCAAACAGAAGAAACCTAAGAACAAGGAGGCCGTTCAGAGCTAAGAGGCAGCTTTGGATGAAAGATTGAAGAAAAATCTGAGACCAGAATCAACAAGTCTTGATTTTAGATCGTTCAAATGAACTGTAGAAGTGTGTAACAACAATGACTCCATAGTCCAGCCAGCAGTAGCTTCCAGGCTTGGGATTTCATTGATCCCTCAGATAAAGGTTTGATCCTGCTGTGTCTCAGAAATGATCCTGACTACCTCAGAGGTTGATGGAGGATAAAACTAATGGAATACTCCGCAGCTCAAAGCCTTCACAGACGCGTCAGAGCTTCTTTAATCTGGTAGTACTATGAGAGACTTTTCCCGTCCATATGTAGAGCTGTGAGATCTTTCTGGAAATAGATGGTATGTGTCTGCAGGTCACAAGAACAAATCAATAGTTCCTTGGAAGCAAAATTTCACAGAATCATAAACACACATCACACATTTACAGCCAAGGTGTTTATGGTAAACTTCCTTCACTCCAGTCCACAGTTCATTTCCACGTCTATTTCTGGGATAGCTAACCGCTAAAGCTACGCTTCCTTTAAGGCTGCTGCTGGATGTTTAAAAGCTTCTGTTAGAGTAAAAACTGCCACTCCTGCATCGGTCCGACCATCTAATACTGCCAGCATGCACGAGTTGCACTAGTGAAGGAAGAGCACAGCTGGGTCAGATCTGCTCTCTAGCATAGAAGGACTCCAAACACAAAAGACCTTTACTTCACAATATCAAGGTCCTCAACATGAAGAATCCCCAATTACACTCAGAAGACGAAAAATCAGCTCTTCAGGAAAGGATTTTATCACGAGTGAAGAACTTTGAACCTCAGACAATGGGCCCCTGATAAACCCAGAGAATGGACCCTGATAAACCCAGAGAATGGACCCTGATAAACCCAGAGAATGGACCCTGATAAACCCAGAGAATGGACCCTGATAAACCCAGAGAATGGACCCTGATAAACCCAGAGAATGGACCCTGATAAACCCAGAGAATGGACCCTGATAAACCCAGAGAATGGACCCTGATAAACCCAGAGAATAGACCCTGATAAACCCAGAGAATGGACCCTGATAAACCCAGAGAATGGACCCTGATAAACCCAGAGAATGGACCCTGATAAACCCAGAGAATGGACCCTGATAAACCCAGACAATGGACCCTGATAAACCCAGACAATGGACCCTGATAAACCCAGACAATGGACCCTGATAAACCCAGACAATGGACCCTGATAAACCCAGAGAATGGACCCTGATAAACCCAGAGAATGGACCCTGATAAACCCAGACAATGGACCCTGATAAACCCAGAGAATGGACCCTGATAAACCCAGACAATGGACCCTGATAAACCCAGAGAATAGACCCTGATAAACCCAGAGAATGGACCCTGATAAACCCAGAGAATGGACCCTGATAAACCCAGAGAATGGACCCTGATAAACCCAGAGAATGGACCCTGATAAACCCAGACAATGGACCCTGATAAACCCAGACAATGGACCCTGATAAACCCATGACATAGGTCACTAGCACATCTGTGATGCTGTGGGGGTGTTTTAGTGTCATGGCATGGCTCACTAGTACAACAGTGAAGGTACCAGTAAAATGGTGAGGTACGTGCAGGTTTAGGAACACATTTCCCCATCCAGGTTTGTTTTTCAGGGCTGTCCCAGCTTATTTCAGAGAGATAATTCCAAGACACAGTCTGCAAGAGTTGCAACAGCATGGCTTCACATAACAGAGGTCAGGGCCTAGATGGGTCTGCATGTAAAAGATGAGGATGGAATGTATCATGAGCTTTAAAGGACGACATCATCAAAGGCAGAAGATAGAATGTTAGCGAAGCTGGGGACGTTGGGTTCCTACTCCTTGAGGCCATAGTTGGTAACTTTTGGAAAGTGGAACTGGGGTAGGACCCGTTCACCTACTTGTTCCAGAAGTTGCCAACCAAGAACCATCAGCATAAAGGAACCTGTCCTCCTCTGAGAATGTACAGAACATTATGAAGCACCAAAACACAACAACGGAAAGCCTGCAGTGTAGAGCAAGAACGGGAGAGTTCCTTTAAAACCCTTCAGCCGTTAGTGTCTGCCCAGACACTAACAGACATGCTTGTGTCCCATCTTTTTTGGACTTGGAGTTAGAATAGAAAGGGCACTTGTAGTGCTGTGGTGGTTGTAGACCTCCAAGCGGCAAATAAAAGCCCTAGCCCTGTGAATGTTGTAGTTGTTTTACTGAAGTGTTCGTAGAGGAAAATCCTTAAACAGAGAAAAAAGAACCTCAGCTGCTCTGATCAGCTCCGACATTTCCTGCAGACATGTTTGACTCAAACAGGGAAATCATTTGATGTCGGGTTGGAGCTGCTGCACTTTTAGGAGCTAATGATTGGAGTGGTTTAAAAAGATAATCCATTACAGATTTTTAATCCCTGCCCTCAGCCAAAACACACCAAAGCTTAATCCTGAAACACTCACGTACAAAACAACACGTCGACTTAAAGAAGTTGTCACTGCAGAGACAAAATAAAGGCATGCGAAGGACTGAAGGGCCCCTCGGCTTATGAAACATCCTACACGTTGTTGATTTAATATGAAGCTTTAATAAAACCCTGACTGAGGGATGCAAACACAAGCAAACGCTACAAACATGAACACCGGTTATTTTAGGCTCTTTCTGTCACATTCATGCTCGGCCTGCAGCACTCTGACTTTTATTGAACAGATCCGACATCAGACGTTTAAAGCTCAGTGTTTCATTGGCAGCTCCACACCGATGAGAGAGGAGATCACACTCACAGCTCCTGGATACTAATGGAGCAGATGTTAGGATGGTTCATCACACTCACTCTTTAAAGAATGACATTGAAACCATGACATGTGCTCTACAGGTACAACGTAGCATTAACCTCTTCTAATCAGCTACTTGTACTCCATTATAGCCCAGAGGGACAGGAAGGGATTTCTGTAAAAGCTCGATCTATGATAACGTTTGGTGATGATTATGACCAGTGTTGGGAGTAACACGTTACTTAGTAACTGTAACTTTTAAGGTAACTAGCAGTGTAACACATTTCTTTCTAAAATCATTAATGCCATTACGATTACTGAGAATTTAAATCACTTGTTACTTTCACAGTCGACCAGTCATTGATGAAGGTCAGTAAACATCCGCTTCAATTCAATCATCCAATCCATTAAACAGCAAACAAGAGCGATGACGCCACGTACGCCAACAACAAACTCATCATGTCGGCTGTGTGGGAGAAGTTTGAGGAGTGGGAACAAGACAGCAAAGCAGCTGTTTGCATCGCCTTTAAAGTACGTGTGATGGAGGAAAAGCACGACAAAACACCTTCAACACCACCAGATTGATTCTGCATTTAACCCTCAGATGCCACTATGTCCGTTTTGAGGACATTCATCATTTTTATCATCATTTTTTTGGCTGATAGTCACATTTTTATAGATTGAGGCATCAAATTTGGCCAAAGTTATTATTTTTCTTCATATTTAAAAAATAATAATAAATAAAAAAATAAACACAGTATCGCCTATAGAACGCCCATGACGCGAAATAGCTCCATCCACCCTTGTTTGTCCATAATTGGACACACAGACTTCCATTAAAAACACGTTTTTTTGACTGTGTGTCTATGGCACCAAAACAATAACAACTCTTTTATTGCAGTCAGTCGATCACCAGGGATCTAAATTTCACCATTCAACAGTGATCCAGCAGATCGCACGAGCTTATTATTTTAACCCCTAAGGTAACGCAGACACTGTTTACCTTCCATGGACCCAGAGAGTGGGCTACATGTGTAAGGAAAAGTTTGTGTGCTCCTACGTGTGTGATCGGGTGTGAATCTGCGTCTATATTTACAGTTGGACATGCGGTATGTAGAGTATTAACAGGAGAAAATGTTACCTCTGAGTTCTGCAGTCTGGGACTAAGAAAGAGTGACGTGGACAATTCAACATTTCCCTCATTTCATAGTAAGTGGGTGGACATGCATGAGGATGCACGGGTCCTTTCGATCAATAGGTAAGAATATATCATATCTCAAAGATGCAGTACATTTATACACACATGGACAAAATTGTTGGTACCCCTCTGTTAATGGAAGGAAAACCCACAATGGTCACAGAAATAACTTGAATCTGACAAAAGTAATAATAAATAAAAATTAATTGAAAATTAACCAATGAAAATCAGACATTGCTTTTGAACTGTGGTTCAACAGAATTATTTGAAAAAACAAACTCATGAAACAGGCCTGGACAACAATGATGGTACCCCTAGAAAAGATGTAAAATAATGTGACCATAGGGACATGTTCAACCAAGTTGTGCCCTCCAATTAGCATCACAGGTGTCTACAAACTTGTAATCAGTCAGTCGGCCTATTTAAAGGGTGACAAGTAGTCACTGTGCTGTTTGGTGACATGGTGTGTACCACACTAAACATGGACCAGATGAAGCGAAGGAGAGAGTTGTCTCAGGAGATTAGAAAGAAAATTATAGACAAGCATGTTAAAGGTGAAGGCTATAAGACTTTACCTTTACCTTTATAAGATCTCCAAGCAGCTTGATGTTCCTGTGACTACAGTTGCACATATTATTCAGAAATTTAAGATCCACGGACTGTAGCCAACCTCCCTGGACGTGTCTGCAGGAGGAAAATTGATGACAAATGGAAGAGAAGGATAATATGAATGGTAACAAAAGAGCCCAGAACAACCTCCAAAGACATTAAAGGTCAACTCCAAGATCAAGGTACATCAGTGTCAGATCGCAACATCCATCATTGTTTGAGCCAAAGTGGACTTCATGGGAGACGACCAAGGAGGACACCACTGTTGAAAACAAATCATAAAAAAGCCAGACTGGAATTTGCCAAACTGCATGTTGACAAGCCACAAAGCTTCTGGGAGAATGTCCTATGGACAGACGAGACAAAACTGGAACTTTTTGGCAAGGCACATCAGCGCTACGTTCACAGACGCAAAAATGAAGCATACCAAGAAAAGAAGACTGTCCCTACTGTGAAACATGGAGGAGGCTCTGTTATGTTCTGGGGCTGCTTTGCTGCATCTGGCACAGGGTGTCTTGAATCTGTGCAGGGTACAATGAAATCTCAAGACTATCAAGGTATTCTAGAGAGAAATGTGCTGCCCAGTGTCAGAAAGCTTGGTCTCAGTCGCAGGTCATGGGTCTCGCAACAGGATAATGACCCAAAACACACAGCTAAAAACACCCAAGAATGGCTAAGAGCAAAACATTGGACTATTCTGAAGGGGCCTTCTATGAGCCCTGATCTAAATCCTATTGAACATCTGTGGAAGGAGCTGAAACATGGCGTCTGGAGAAGGCACCCTTCAAACCTGAGACAACTGGAGCTGTTTGCTCATGAGGAGTGGGCCAGAATACCTGCTGAAAGAAGCAGAAGTCTCACTGAAAGTTACAGAAATCGTTTGATTGCAGTGATTGCCCCAAAAGGTTGTGCAACAAAATATTAATTTAAAGGTACCATCATTTTTGTCCAGGCCTGTTTCATGAGTTTGTTTTTAAAATAATTCTGTTGAACCACAATTCAAAAGCAGTGTCTGATTTTCATTGGTTAATTTTCATTAAATTTTTATTTATTATTACTTTTGTCAGATTCAAGTTTTTTCTGCGACCATTGTGGGTTTTTCTTTCATTAACAGAGGGGTACCAACAATTTTGTCCACGTGTGTATATGCGTGTAATTGGCATATTTGTGGTCACTTTTGGTTAGGGGTGGAAATGTGCGTGTTCGTGATTCATATCCTACATATTTCCTCTGATTCTTCATGCCTGTACATCAAATAAACCTAACATGAACAAATGCATTCACTCGCTTATGATTTGAAAGAGAACGAGGCTCAAGAAAAGGAGGGTAAAACTGGCGTGTTTACGCACACATGGACTCATCTGCTCAGCGTCGACGCTATCTCACTGAATCCAAGTCATAGGCACAGAGGACAATAAGTGGCTTAAAAAGGGTTTTAACTTTGATTTTTATTTTTTTTTTAATAGTTGTCAGGGTTGAAGTTGTTGAAGAGAACTAAAGCAGTGAAAGTTTAAAAAAAATAAAAAAGGAAAATGATTATTTTATTAACACCTTTCCACATGTCCGTTTTCGGACAAATAAGGACAGATGTAGCTAATTATGGAAATTGGAACTACAGAAAAAATTTCAATGAATCAAAATAAATTTTACTACTCATCATTGGCATGGCCCAGACTCTATATATTGATTTTTTTTTTTGTTTTGTTTTTTTCTAGATCATTTTATATGTAAATTATGGTGTTTTTGTGTTTTTTACCATAAAAAATACCAGTGACATGGTGTACAATAAGTGGCATAAAAAAGGGTGTAACATTGAATTTATTTATTTATTTATTTATTTATTTATTGTGGTCAGGGTTGAAGTTGTTGAAGAGATTTGAAGCAGTGAAAGTAAAAAAAAAAAAAATTGAAAAATGGTTATTTTATCAACACCTTTCTGCATGTTCATTTTCAGGACAAACAAGGACAGATGGAGATAAAAAATTATAAGGGAGCGAGGGTTTAAAACCATCACCCTGATGACTACAAGGACTTTCTTCAGATAAAGAATGACAAAACTTTGTGCCAGGGAAAACTCGTCACTTAAGTCACTGGACAAAGCTAAGAAATACAGCAGAGACCACCCAAAGGTAAGGAGCTGAACAGGAGAATCATTGAATTTATAGCTCTTGATAATCAGCCTTTGGTAGAATATACGAACTTCTGCAGGCTACTGATGCATTTAAAGCCCTGCTACGTTATACCTAGCAGACGTTTATAGCCTTACCTGAACTGCAAAACTTCATTTCCAGTCACGTAGAGAAGCTCCTCGCCAAAGCTAAACATATTAGCTTCACCACGGATATATGGACATCAAGTGTCCGTCCTGTTAGCATGTTGAGCCTCACTGCCTCAGTGGATATGAGGATTCACTCTTGAAAAGCCTGTCCTACACTCACAGGAGTGCTCCGGTTCTCACTTTTGATAACATGTTTGGGATATGGAAAACAGAGACAAAGAACGTGCATGTCATCCTACGTGACAGTGGGAAAAACACGGCAAAAGCAACAACGGACTTCTGTGTGCCAAGTCCCCCATGAATGGCACACACTCTGCAGCTGCCCTGTCTCCAGCATTGGAGATGTGGATGTCACTGTGTTGTTACAGAGCTGTTTACGGTGAAATGCCCTTTAAACTTGGATGCTTAGTAAGTTTGTGCTGTTTAAAGCAGAATCAGGAGACTTCAGGTGAAGTTTTATTTCTGTTGTTCATCTTGAGTCTCAGAAATTTAAAACCATATTTAAGCTCTGAACTATAGCCAGACTTTTTTGCATTTAAGAATCTATCTTTTTGTTGCTGATGTTGTTATTTAAAGCCCGTTGTCAGGAGCATCTCAGGGAGCCATCCTGCAGACTGGCTGAGTAATAAGGAGAATGAGGCCCCGTTTCCACGACGTTTTCCAGTGAAAATGCAAACATTTTTTACCGTTTACATGGTAACGGCGTTTTGGTGCCTGAAAATGGAACTTTTTGGAAATGGGCTCCAGAGTGGAAGTTTTTCAAAACGCCCCTGTCTCCGTGTAAACAGGGAAACCGACACTTTCTGAAAACGGACAGGCGCACTGCGGCTGCAGTAAATATCCATGCATGAATAGGCTTATAACGCATGCGCAGGTGGGAACATAGATATCTATAGAACACTAGATATGCCAGCACGCTGTAGCAGCTCGCTAAGCGGCATGCCTACGTGCCGGCCATCTTGGCGGGGGCGACGTTCTCATTAAAGGCAATGCATACATTGAAAATAAACCACAACTTGCTCATTTCTCAGCTGATTTTCATGCGGTCTGCTTTATTGCCAGTCAAAACAAGTGCTATTAATACAGAACATTTGATTTAAAAAAAAAAAAAAAAAAAAAGAGAAGGGCTTTCTACCAATGTAGCCTACAGTTTTAATTTTACTCTTTAAGTCCAGAGGTCTGGGAATCTTTTATGTTCAGCCATTATATATTTATAAATGTATATACATAGACATATAGTTGTATGTATAAACATAGAAAGATAAAGATATACATATATAGAAAATATGTTTTTAGATCGAAAGATTTAATTGTAAAGGTAATCAAATAATCATTTATATGAATTTATTTGTCTCTCTCTCCCTCCATATCTCTCTCTTTATATATATATGTGTTTATAGAAACAAACACACTGTGGAGATAGAATAGAATAGAGTCTATTGCCATTTGTACAAGTTAGAAACAGGTACATTGAAATTGTTGTGCTACCAAAAGCCACTTTAGGATCCCGGCGCTTCTGGACCAACTACTACTGCAGATACTGGCATTGCTACTACAACTGGTAATACTGTTACAAATGCTGATACTACTTCTATGACTTTAAAGGCTATTTATACTACTACCACTGCTGCTTGTACAACTATACTCCAGCTACTATTAATCGTCTGGTATTTGGCTGTCAAGCTGCTAGCTCACGTTAGTGTCATGCTAGTAGCCAGGTAGTCACTGAAGCTCTCAACAAAGTTTAATGATGAAAAAAGAGCCAAAAACTATTTTTAACCTCTGAAAGGTTATTTCCATTTTCCTTGTTTCAACCGTACGGTGTAGTGTGCAACCGTATTCAGCAGTGCAGGCATCCTTGTTGTTTTAGTTTTCGTACCATCTACAACCATGGAATGCCCCGACACTTTTGCCCTCACTAGCTTAGCCTCGCCGTAGGCACGCAGCTCAAAGGGGCGTGTCGTATCTACTCTTCTATATATATCTGTGGGTGGGAAGCCCAAAACAAAACAAAGATGGCCGACACCAGTGTACTGTTCGTGTTACACATGTATGACACATATTTGTCCACCTTGTAGTTTAGGGTCACTCAAAGCAGCAGTTCCACCTTGTTGTTGGTCCAAACAAAAGTCCTGCTCGCCATCTTGGATGTCTACACCGTAGGGGAATAGCGCTGTACTACTTATCTTCAGAGGAAGGAAGTGTCTGTGTGCATGCGCCATTTTGGTTCACTGCAAAATCACACCGCCATCTACGGGCCTGGCATGTACACTGCATCGTTTTTGGTGTTTCCCGCAGTCTCCTGTGAACAGAGATCATTTTGAAAACGTTGCTGTCTGAACGTGGAACTTTTTGGAAACGAAAACGGAAAGGGAAAACAAAGCAAGACATTGTCATGTAAATGGGGCCTCAGTCTAAATGTATAAGCTATTCCTTTTTTTCACTGTGGAGCTCAGTGTCAGCAGGTTATTTTGCTGCTGTTTATTACCCTCAAAGATGCAGATGACTTTGGCTTTACTGTTGAAAATACATGTATCATGTTAT
Organism: Cheilinus undulatus; assembly: GCF_018320785.1. Classification (NCBI taxonomy): domain Eukaryota; kingdom Metazoa; phylum Chordata; class Actinopteri; order Labriformes; family Labridae; genus Cheilinus; species Cheilinus undulatus. The sequence continues at coordinate 717,375 of NC_054877.1, read as the reverse complement.
GCACATGTAATGCAAAGACATTACTGTAGGTTTTTCATTAGTGTATGGCTTTATTTGAAAAAAAAAAACATCCTTTGTTTCTGATGAAAATCAATTTTTTTGTCTGTTTCTAAAAAATAGACTACCAATATTAAAATAATATTTGTAGTACAGGATGGAATTGGTGTTTTTTACACTGAAAAAATGTAATTAAATATTAGTATCAGCTAAAGTGAGTTTTAAAATATCGTCATATCTGATATCGGCAAAGATCCATCGTGCATCCCTTATTATGACCGCTCACATCAGGAGGACAACAATCTGAAGCTTGTTTATACTTTCAAAATCCATCATATTCCTCTACTTGTGGTACATCTGTCCAAAAACAATGCATCTGTATCTATTCTGCCTCTCAGCTGTAGAAAGCAGGGACCCAAGGTTTGGTGGAGAGCAGAGAACACAACACCATGATTTGGTACCAGATTTAGGCAAGAGAATAAATGCTTGGACTAAAAGTAAAGACCAAAATGTGATGACTTTTTATGGACGAAAACTAGACTAAAATTAAAAAGGGTAGAAATGACTAAAATGGGAATAAAACTAGAAGACATTTAGGCTGAATCCCAATTCTCCCCTTAACCCTCTATCTTACCCTCAAGCTCAACCCTCAGTCTTAACTCGCCCCTCAAAACCAAGTGTAAGGCCATCTCATGACTAAGGCTGTTTTCGAATTGGCCTACTGCATACTCCTGCCAAACGCAGTATGCAGTATGTATTGTGCATTGCGTACTGCATTCAACAGTATTATGGAGTATGACTGCCAGTCGGACGTTATTGTGTAGTATGCCTGGCCCGGTTTAGCTGGTTTCCGATATACAAAAGTATGTCATACCCTGGTCAACTGCAAATGACGCTACAGTGTTTTCCATTTATGTACAGAAAAAATCTGGGAAGTGTTTTTATTTGATTTTCTTGGATTTTTATAGCTGTTGTTTGTAGCTTAGCATGTATAGTGCAGTGAAAGAACACGCTTGACAGCACCTTTCCGGCCGTTACAAGCCATAACGGCAAAACAAAAACATCAGTGACCTTATTACAACTTATTTCACTATAGCATATTTAAAAAAGGTAAAGATAAAAGGTAATGGCACTTTTTATAACCATCAGCCATTTCGGTGAAAGTTCCACCACTCTCTGCTATTACGAACTCTAACCCGGTGCTTTGCATTGTGGGAAACAGTAGACGAAGTAGACTGGTCTGATGCATACTTTGAAATTTTCCTGAATCAGTACGTCATCCGGGTATTTTTGGCATACTGCAACTTTCGCATTTGTTCGCATACTGCATACTACATTTTGGGCAAATCAGTACACACTGCTAGTATAGTAGGCAATTTCAAAACCAGCCTTAAGGCCCAAACATACTCGGGCGGAACGTAACTGGACATTCGCAAGGCCTGTGTGCGCAAAGCTCTAATTTCACAACCACGCAGACTCCACTCCGCACACTTGTGTCACACAAAACACTGCTCGGCATGTATTTTTCACATCGACCCGCATTAAATGTGACACCGACCTGCATTTCGCACTTGTTTTTCCACATCAATACTTCGCATGTCCTTCACCAACATGGCATACTCCCCTTCCTCGTCTGTTGTGGCATTTAATGTCTGTACATCCCACCGTCTCGTAATTTATTGCTTTACAAAGCCAGCAGGCAGAGCAGCTCCTCTTTCTCGCCATCAGTTTAGGACGCCATGACGGAAAAATGTAAACAACGCGCAAGGATTGTGGAAAATGTAGGATTTCACGTAAATTTCACAGGAAACTACTACGCGGCAGTGCGCTCGACTATGGACGCTCTGATGACTGCAGACATTCTCCGCAGAGTCTGCTCCGCTCACAGTACGCTCTAGTGTGTTCGGGCCTTTAGAAATGGGACACCCCTTAATAGCAGTAATGATTTCAGACCGTAGAGGGCAGTAATGTGCTAAAGCTGTGTAGTCTGTCAATTCAGAGGAAGAAGAAGAAGGTGAACATGTTCATTTTCAATCAAATAACATAAACACCACAACCATGGACATAATCAACTGAAAGCCACTGTATAACACAACCATTAGCTAACTCCAAACACCAGCTGTAACTCGTAGGCTTGCCCATGATGGCACGTTTACCAGCTTATGATGGTAAAAATAAAAGTAAATGTTACGCTACAAAAAGGCAAATGATCCATAAAATAACATTAAACTAAGATATTGGAGTGGTTTTAGTAATAGTTAGATCTCTATTAACACAGAAATTTACATTTGTAGCTCGATTTCTTCCCTGCATTCGCCGCCATCTTTCTTTGAGTGATAACCCTCAGTACCAACGGAGCTCCAGGAACATCTCAGAACTGAGGGAGATAAAGCCTTCAAACTCGCCCCTCAACTCAACTCTCGGAAGAATCAGCCCTCGCACTTCACGGGAACACGCATTTGAGACTGAGGGTTAAGATTGAGGGTTAAGGGGAGAGCTGGGATTCAGCCTAAGACTAAGACTAAATTAAAAATAGTCGCCAATTTTAACACTGTATCACACACACATATTTTTCTTTAAAAGTAGACAGATTATACAGCTACTTCAGCTGGATTCACTCTTTTACTCTTTGACAGGTTTTATCATTACTGTGAAAGTTTGCTGAGGGTTTTGGCTCTCAGATTTTAACCATGAGTGTGTGTGTGAAGGACCGTTGGGACTCTCAGTCAGGTCAAAGGAGAACAGAGGAGGCCAGAGCTTATCTGTGGCTCTTTTGTGATGATTTGTGGCTATTTTATGACTTAATTTTAAATATCATTCTCACAGAAAACCTTAAAAAGGGAAACTTTAAGGTCCTCAGAGATTATCTATTGTAAGTCACATTAATCAGGTTTTTTCCCACACATCAGGCTTTAACTGTCAACCTCTATTTTTCTTCCATTACCCTTTATTTGCAATTTTTTGCCAATTTTTGCCATTTCTATTTGCCCCTTTTGTCTTGTTTTACCCATTTTTGCTACTTTCATCCTGCTTTTACCGTTTCCCCCTTTTTGCCACTTTCTGCCCCTTTTTCACTCATTTAAGCTGCTTTTTGCCATTAAACACAATTTTATCCCCATTTTTTGCCACCTTTTTGCTAATTTTTGGTAACTTTCACTCATTTTTGTTTAACATAATTGATGCTGTTTGACAATTTTTGTCACTTCTTACCCATTTTTGTCTCTTTTTCTCCCAATTTTTGCTCCTTTTCACCCATTTTGCCACCTATAGCTTATTTGTATTGCCACTTTAACCTTTTTGTCACTTTCCATCACTTCGACTGGGGCTCTGGCAAAGATTTTTTCAGCAGTTTGGCTCTTTGGTTGAGTAACACAGCCCTAAGGTTTTGTCTGACCTGAGGTTGTCAAGATTAGATTTTCAAATATTAAGTAAAATCATGATAAAGCACTTTATAAACAGTTCATACAACAGTCTTTTTGTCACTAAAGCCTGTGAAGCTCCACTTCTTTAGGGTTTTATCCATGAAATATTAACCCTTAGAACTCATATGGCATGGATCCGTGCCTCAGGCACACACCTTTGCAAATCGCTTTGTAACTTTTGAACTGGAAGTCGTAGACCCTCACTTGTTATTTCCTGTGGAAGCCCTGTGTTGTTCCTTTCTAAATATGTTCTTCATGCATTCGTAGCTCTTACAGAACATTTTCTAGTGAGCCTGGAACTTGGCTGACTTCTCGGGGTCTCTGAGGACGGCGTTGTCGTATAGAACAAGAAGTGACACCGTTTAGAAAAACATTTGGACCATAAGTCATAGACACACTTTTTTTCCTCTGAAAGCTGACCGTTTCCTTTTCTTTTGGTCTTTATAGCCCTAAAGTTGCTAGCGAGCCCTGAACTTCAGTGACTTTTCGGGGTCCTTTAACCCTTTAAAACCTGAGTTTCTGGACTCTTTTCTTATTTTAACCATAAAAGGCCCAGAAAATGTCCTGTGAGTACGTGCTTTTTCCCATTTTTCCACAATACTTAGAACTTTTAATATATGGCAGTTATTTCCATTTTTCTTCATGTTGGGACTTCTGGTTTGTAGATGAGACTGTAGACAGCTAAAGCGAGGTTTAAAAAATGGAGTAAAACACATTTTACTGCCTGTTAAGAGTGTTTTAACAGTTTAAAATGAAAAACACCAAAAACAGGGGAATTTTATGCTAGAATCTTAGTGAGAAAAGGGGAAATTACAGTAATAACCACATGCTGGCTGTGAAGCACAGTTTCTCAGCTTTCAGAAACTGTTTGAATTTTTCTGATAACACAAACAGTCACGCAATCATGGTCATGCAAACTGTGCTTCAACAGCGCGTCGTCGGCGATGCGCTAGGTGTAAAAGGGTTAATATTAAATCCACGGCGTTAGATCCGATAATAAGCATCCTTTTGTTCATTTTTAATCCATTTGCGAGCATTTGCTTTGGCTGTCTCCGGTGGGTAGCGCCATATTTGTTGAGGGCAATGTTAACATGCAATGCATTGTGGGAGGGGCTGTCCTCCAATAGCAAGATGCATCTCTGCTGCTTAAAGGAATGGCACAAATGAATCTAAGTGTAAAAGAGCACATGGCCCCTTTTGTATATATGTAGATATTTTGAAAACCGTTAGTCACTGAATGTTTATTTTTTCAGTGTTTAGTCTCCAAGAGATGGAGAACGCGTCTGTGCAAGAAAATGCTTAGTCACTATTGTTTACTGTGTGTTATCAATAAAAATCTTTGAGTTTCAAATTCTGATTAGTTTTTTCTTTTGTCTTTAGAGTCCTATAAAAATTTCAAAATTCAAGTGACATTACTGTAGTAGATATATATTCTTGAAGCCCAGGTTGTCCTGAAAAATAAGATGTATAGAGCTTGACTGTGAACCACAGGGTTGATGTTTTATAAACATTTTAAGAAATAAAGTCCAGGCGGGGGGGGGGGGGGGATAAGCCTGGTCTCAAGAGTAGGAGGGCTCCAAGGAGAAATGGTGGGGAATCCCAGCTCTACCTGACCTCACAACATTCAAATGAGCTCTAGAGTTTTGTAACAATAATGACTCCATAAAGAAAAGTGCTGAATGTCACCATCTTAAAGCTGCATACGTGGGTTTGAAGAACAAATGTTCTCTCAGCTGTTGTTGAATGAGGCCCAACGTTCCTAAAGTTTTTGTGGACTCCCTGGCGGGAGACAGGACCTCAGCTTTGACACCGCTGTAGTTCATAGGCAGCTAAATACAATAATACAAGAATACTGCTGACACACTCAGGTCTAACTCTGAGTGATACTGAGTATGGTGCATGAGTAAAACTGTTCGTCAGGCTGGTCTACAGGCGTTTCTGCTGATTGGTTGGTGGTTGTTTGTAGCTGACAGTCTTATATCCTGACCGCCAAAGTGACGGAGCGATCATCTCCGCTGTAGGAGCTCCAGCAGGACCAGGATTTCAGGTAAAGCCCGCTCCACGTTCCGGGACCATCATCCGTCAGTCCCTGCGGAGGTCCAGGTTCTTCTTTTTTTAGGTCACGTTTGTAGCCTACATCCTAAATCCTCCTTTAAGCGAAGCATGTTCTAAAATAGCCCAGCGTGGCTTTAATATGTAAATGAGTGATGTACGTTTGAGCAGCAGCAGCCCCCTGATCCTTTTATCACACCGACTATAGAGCACACGTCTGCCATTCACATGCTGTCTCTGCTAAAGCTGCACGTTTTAATGAGCCTGTTTCCAGGCAACAACTTCATCAGGCTTCAGCAGAAAAAAACACCACCTTAATAGGACCCCAGGGTGTCATTTCCCTTCATGAGCTGTGGGACAAATCAGAGACGATTAAAGAATTAATGTGAGAACAGAGGAGGTCGGCATCAGCAGGTTAAACGCCAGAGACCAGCTGGGAAAAGGTCAAACAAACTGGTTGGTGGTAAATTGGTGACAGAGCGGGATGTTTATGCACCGCAGGGATGTTTCTGGAAAGTTAGACTTATAAAAACTCAGACAGATTTCAGATTACAGCTCAGTGCTGGGTGTCAGAGACAGAACCCACAGAAACTACAGCTCAGCATGGAGGGTAGTGTGAAGGCGATAAAGAGTTAACGCAGCACTGATGAACCACTGAAAGCATTTATCTACAGGAAACAGCTCAAAGAAACTCTGCTGATGTTCATGCTCTCACTAGGGCTCAGAAAAGATCTCTAAAACACTGATGCTCAGCGTGTGGCTCTTTACTGTCTTCATTTTAAATATTATTCCCCCAAAAACCTGAGAAAAGGGAAACTTTGACCTCAGACGTTAATGCCTTTTATCAGTTTGTTTCACAGACTTCTACAGAAGAGTTTAACTGTCAAACATAGCTGTCCCTTCGTTGCCACATTTATCCCATTTTTGCCCTTTTTCACCATTATGTGCCACTTTTTACCCAATTATAAAAAACACTTTTTCCCCACTGGTTTGCCTATTTTTGCCACATCTTTTTGACACTTTTCCCCCATTTTTGCCTTTTTCTCAATTTTTTTGCCACATTTCGTCCATTTAAGCTGCTTTTGCCATTAAAAACACTTTCTTCCCTACTTTTTTGCCCATTTTTGATGCTTTTATCCCTTTTTCACGATTCGTTTGGTATTTGTCACCTATTTAAGCTACCTTTTACCATTAATTATCCCGTTTTCCTATTTTTTCCCCATTTTTGCCACTTCTTTTTGCCCTTTTTTGCCCTTTTTCACTTGTTTTCACCCATTTAAGCTACCTTTTGCCTTTAAATACCACTTGCCCTATTTTTCCACTCTTGACTGCTTTTTGCCCATTTTAGTCTCTTTTCTCTAATTTTGCCACATTTTTGCCCCTTTTCTTTACTATTTTTTTCACCACTTTTCACCCAATTAAGCTACTTTTGCCATTAAAAACCATTTTTTTGACACTTTTTCCCAATTTTTTCCTTTTTTTTCACAATTTTTTTGCCACTTTTCGCACATTGAACCCTTTAACGCCTGAAAAAAGAAATAAAAGCCAGAAAATTCTAATTTTTCTTGGAACTGAAATGTTCGTGTAACTTTCTACTGAAATTTTTAAAAAATCCAAATTTCCATAAAATGTAACAAATATATTTTTAGTATCTCATTTTATTCATTAGGTGTTTTTGGTAACTCATAATCCACTTGAGGGCATTTTTATCATTTATCAGATTGTATTCATAAGTTTTTATGAGTAATTTTTGAGCATATTGATTGGATAGAGGTATCATAAAAGTATGTTGCAATAGTTTTTTCTAGTTTTTTCTGTTTTGTGTCTGTTCCCTACTTTTTTGCCAATTTTTGCTGCTTTTTTCCTCTTTTCACAATTCTTTTGTCATTTTTCACCCATTTTTTTCTTTTCTTTTCTTGCCACATTTTTGCCACTTTTGGACCATTTTTGCCCCTTTTTTTTACCATTTTTTCACAATTTTTTGCTCTCTTGCGCTACCTTTTGCCATTAAATACAACTTGTTTCCTCATGTTTTGCCCAATTTTACAACTTCATTCAGATACTTTTATCCCATTTTTGCCCTTTTTCACCATTTTTTGCCCATTTAAGCTACCCTCTACCAATAAACTCCAGTTGTTTTGTATCTGTTGCCCATTTTTGCCACTCCTGACTGGTTTTTGCCTATTTTAGTCACTTTTCTCTCATTTTTTTGCCACTTTTGGACCACCCCCCACCCCCCCATCTTATTTTTATTGCCCCTTCTCAACACTTAGATTGTGGCTCTTGTAGAGGTATTTTTCAACAGTTTGGCTCTTTGGTTGAGCAGGGTTGACTAACACTGCTATAAAAGGCCGATGAGGCAGAATGATTGTCTTAAAACCACAGAAAAACAACTAACTAGGTTAACTGTCAACAGGCCAGTCACATGACTGGGTATAAAAGGAGCGTTGTAGACAGGCAGGGTCTCTCAGAAGTAAAGATGGGCAGAGGTTCAGAGAGGGCACGTTTAAAGCACAGAGTGGCCGTTTCAGACTGGCTGTGCTACAGTTGGCTTCAGGTCAACCAGCTGCTCCTAAAACCGAGGAGGGAGGGACCGGGTTTAGACTCATCTTTGACCTTCAAATCAAGATGAGCAGATTTAGTTCCAATAGATTTTAATTTTTCACAGTACTTCATGACGTCTTACTGTTTCATAGTCTCTGAAGTGCCTTGGTCGACCTTGGTTGTTTTAGATGTTTAATAAAATAGAACTGACTAGATCAAAAGAGCTTCAAATGTTCATTCATCCAGCTTACACAGCTCTCTGAGTATCATCATATAAACACAAGAACACGAGGAGATTCAAACCAATCATTCATTTCTCTGAGGGGTAAGAAGAAAACTTCAATTCTATTTGTGTGAGACCATCAGCAAGCCTCTTTTTAATGTCTGTGAGAGCCACTCAGATCATCATGCATGATGTTCTGATCTGATGTACCAGAGAGAGCATTAAGCACCAATGCAGCATTCATACCTCTCCTATAATAAAGAGCTGTGTTACATCCTCACTGTGACTGAACCGTACAGTGATGCTGTCAGCAGAGAGGCTGGAGGCCCTCCAATCAGCTGACATCTGACTCCATCACTGGAGGTCAGGACTCAAACAGGCCTGGAACACAGAGCAACCTCAGGAATACCAAAGGACCCATCAGGACTCAACCAGGCCTGGAACATAAAGTAACCTCAGGAATACCAAAGGACCCATCAGGACTCAACCAGGCCTGGAACATAAAGGAACCTCAGGAATACCAAAGGACCCATCAGGACTCAACCAGGCCTGGAACATAAAGAAACCTCAGAATACCAAAGGACCCATCAGGACTCAACCAGGCCTGGAACATAAAGGAACCTCAGGAATACCAAAGACCCATCAGGACTCAACCAGGCCTGGAACATAAAGGAACCTCAGGAATACCAAAGGACCCATCAGGACTCAACCAGGCCTGGAACATAAAGGAACCTCAGGAATACCAAAGGACCCATCAGGACTCAACCAGGCCTGGAACATAAAGGAACCTCAGGAATACCAAAGGACCCATCAGGACTCAACCAGGCCTGGAACATAAAGGAACCTCAGGAATACCAAAGGACCCATCAGGACTCAACCAGGCCTGGAACATAAAGGAACCTCAGAATACCAAAGGACCCATCAGGACTCAACCAGGCCTGGAACATAAAGGAACCTCAGGAATACCAAAGGACCCATCAGGACTCAACCAGGCCTGGAACATAGAGCGACCTCAGAATACCAAAGGACCCATCAGGACTCAACCAGGCCTGGAACATAAAGGAACCTCAGGAATACCAAAGGACCCATCAGGACTCAACCAGGCCTGGAACATAAAGGAACCTCAGGAATACCAAAGGACCCATCAGGACTCAACCAGGCCTGGAACATAAAGGAACCTCAGGAATACCAAAGGACCCATCAGGACTCAACCAGGCCTGGAACATAAAGGAACCTCAGAATACCAAAGGACCCATCAGGACTCAACCAGGCCTGGAACATAAAGGAACCTGATAAAAAGTTAAAAGCCAAAATTCACAGGTCCCAGTGCAAACGTGATAAACCACATCTCGTTGCCATCACAATCTCAGACCACAAGATACAGGATCAGCATCAAAATGCCACTGAAGTTAAGGTTTCTGGCTCATAATATGACAAAAATATAACAACCTTTTTACCATCTTTACCAAGAGTGTCTCTCCGTTAGTCTGGTGCTACAGTATTTACACTGAATCATTCAGCACAATGTTTGCCAACCTTTGTTATCTCGGCTTTTACAGATAAGTTCATGAAGCTAAGCTCCAGAAGTTAATGTTAGTTTAACTAGAGGCCTTTGGACAACAGCTAACAATGATGTACGATCACCAAAGTACAAAAACTAGAACAAAAAAAAAATGCCAAGGAACTCCCAACAAACAACGTGACACAACAAACAACGCAGCTAGGAGCTAATATTAGGCTAACTTTAGCTAACGTTAGAGATGTTAAAAAGAACTTTATATTTCTTTCCAGCAAAGTGACGATATGTTGCCTCAAATACGATGTTGGCTTACCTTAGAACAGATGTTGTTAATTTTATCCACATTGAGTTGACATTGTGGTCTACTGCAAAACTTTTATCCAAAGAAGACACTTTTCTCAGTTTAGATGTGGCTTAGGAAAGGGTAAAAAATTCACTCCGTCACCCAGACTCTCAGGATACCTTGTGTTGAAGTCGCATGTACCCCATGAACACCGTTTGACCATTTTTAAACTTAAAATCTCAAAAGAAACCTCATAAAACCGGATGAAAACTGACTTTCTCCTATTCATTTCAATGGATGTCCAGGCAGCTGATGTCCGAGTGTATAGGAGTGGTATACGCACTGTGATTGGCTCATCGCGTTTGAGGGCGGGACTTAGCTATAGGTCAATTGAACCAGTTTTCTTTTTAGAGTGAATGTCGGTGAAGCCGGGGACTTTAGGGCCCTATTTTCTTCCAAATAGTAGGCCATAATTAATCCTGCAAAGCTGAGGAGAACGAGGTGTTAGCTACAGGAGGGGTTTAGTTGTACTGTGAGCTGACAGAAACCTCTGTGTTACTCATGGTTAGCTTAGTGGAGTATAGTGGCAGTTTTATCACAACTGGACCACATTTATTCATACAATAATGGGCAAAAACAGCACTGAAAAAAGTTACGAGGAGTTACAGGGGAAGGGGGGTGTAGCGTGGGTCTGTATATACGGTGGGAGCTGTTGGAGAGGTTAGCTTGGCTGTAGCATTGGTAAAGCAGCAGTTTAATCAGAACAGGAACACATTTCTTTATTTAAACAAGGGCAAAAAGCCACAGTGAAAGCTTCTCTTGGAGAAGAAGACATTTTCGCTCTTCTCCTGACCAGCCGCGGTGCTTCATCCACGTCATAATCCAGAGTTCCTAAACTACAGTAGAGTTTACTTATATGTTTGTTGCAGAACTGTGCGTGTGTGCTACTGTGTCACGTTTTGTCGCTCTGATAGGTCCGTAATGAAGATGACAGAATGTTTGTCCAATCACCTTCTGAGGATTTTTTAAAAACTCCTACCCTTCCCAAACGCCTTCATAGCAATGAATGTGAAATATCCATGCAATAGAGATATGAAAAAGAATCTGGAGTGTCAAGTTAGACCATAATTGGCAACTTTTGGAAAAGTGGGTGGAACTGGTGAGGGGAAACCCTAGCTCATCGCCAGTTCCACTCACTTTTCTAAAAGTTACCAACAAAAGGCAGTCAACATAAGGGAAATATTTCTGGTATATCTTTGTTCTGATGATGATGGAGAGATGAAGAACAGCAGGTCTGTGATAGATCTGAGGAGGGTAGTAAGACTACCATGTTAAAAACTTCTTCTGGTCCTTGAACCAGCTCATATTTTGTCCAAAGCCTGTCACAGTGGTTTTCTTTAGACCACATGAGAGTATTCAGGGCTGGAAAAGGGACTATAGTATATCACCTTTAAGTGGAAACCCAGGGTGACTATTAAAGATCCTACATCAGCCAGTGTTAAAGCCTTAGAGGGTTGCGATGAGCTCGGTTAAATCAGCTGGATAAAGACACGTTTCCTTTGATTTCTGTCCAGGTATACGAGCTCATGTGTGGTTAAAAATTGAAAGAAAGGAAAAAGCTTCCAGGAGTACAAAATACAGCAGTGTTACATAAGGAGGAGCTGAGGCCTGAGCTCAAAAATAGATCCTAGTATGTCTTAAAGTCAGATCAATACAGAGAACGTGGTAATGAGCTCATCTTCTCACAGTAGAGGTAATGGGGAGAGGCAGACTGACCTATTAAAAAGGAAAACCAGGGGGCCGTTATTTATCATGTAAAATGAGATAGAAACAGGGCATTATATGTTAGACATGCCTCTACTTTCTTGCAGTAGGTGGAGCAGTAGCAAGCACATGTAATACACATTTAAATACACATTTAAATATATAGAGGGTAGACTGTAATCATGAGATAGGATGCAAATCAGAAGTTTCATTAAAGAGTTACAGTGACTTCCTGTGAATGGCATCTTAATAAATTGCTCACCAATAAAGAAATGGCCCAGTAGTGTCACTTCCTGTTGCCAGTAAGGGTGCTACATCAAAAAGATGAAATTAGCCTTTGAATACGTAGAGTGGCAGACACTGATGCTACGTGTGTGTCATCCTTCAATGAAACATGTCTTAGTTGTGACCAATTCTTGAGAGGCAAACCCTGATCACATATGTGAAATCTGAAGGCATTCAGATGTTTCATATGAAAGTTATACCCACTTCCTTTCTGATGGCGAAGGATCAAAATGGCCGCCATGGCCACTGGGGCATCTGTTAATGAAACATGTCAATGTAGGGACAGATACTGAAGAGTTCAGGTAAAAATCAGAGTATGATAGGTTCAACACAGTAAGAGGAATACAGAAATGACCCATTTGGGACACCTCCTGTTTGTGTTACTTCCTGTTGGCACTATGAGCAGGTGTTTGCATGTGGGCATGTTCAGTGTGATACTGTTGTGTTGTTTTGAAGAACATAGAGGACTAGAAATTTGGCTAAAATCACCAAAAATGGGCCAAAAATGGCTATGATCTCACTTCCTGTGCATGGCCCCAAGACGATTTTTTGTCCTTCTGGTCATGCAACTTATGTGTGCTGATTTTCATAATCTGAGGTTCAACCCTGTTTTGGGGCTGATGTTTTGAAATATTGTAGGGGGCACCATCGAGCAGTTAGGCCACGCCCATTCATTAAAATCATATGGTCTGTAAGAAGGACCAACAAGCATCATGTGTATGAAATTCGGTGATTGTACGATGCTTATAAGCCAATGAAAACAGTACTTCCTGTTTCCTGTCGTTTGAGGCGTCGCCATGGTAATAGGGTTAGAGGCAGGTCCATGAGGCCTGGATTGGCACAATGCCCAAGGTGTTAGGACTTTACTAGAACAGCTTTGAGGAATTTTGGACCAACCATGTAGGAATGAGGACACAATATGTAAAAGAAGGAATTTGTGTTGCCTGCAGGGGGCGCTGTGACAAAATGACATCTAATGAGCATGGATGTATACAGAGTGGAGATCTTAACATGCCTGTGAAGTTTCCTGAAGATTGACATCATCACTGCTGAGTTATTAAGAAAAAGATTTTTGGCACAGAGCCAAGAATCTTCGTCCAACTTTGGCAGCTAATAACCGCTACACCCCTCGGGGGAAACTCTTCTCAACTTCTCTAGTTTGAGGCAAAACCCTCCTTGAGTCAAGAACATAAGTCCCCTCAAACTAGATCAATCAGATGCGAGGACTGTAAATGGACCGAAAATCAGTGAAAATTGGACATTTTTCTTTTATGATCTCACTTCCTGTGCATTTTAGAGGATGGTCCCAAGAGGATTTTTTGTTTGTCTAGTCATGATACATATGTGTACCGATTTCCATGCATGTCACACTAACTTGTGGGCGAAGATCCTGAATGCCAGGTTTTTGGGGCCATTTTCTGAGTGAGATGAATGGAACCACCAGAACATTAAATCTTTCTCCAGGACCTAACAAGCTGCCAAATTTGGTGAGTTCTGGAGCATTATTAGGCCCCCAAAAAGGCATTTGTTTTGCCAGAATAAAAGTAAGAATTCTTTCAGATACAATAGGACTCTCGCACCAAGGTCGGTGCTGGGGCCCTTATGAGGAAAAAAAACCTACAAGCTGAAGACATTTTCCTTTTCAGACACAGTACGCACTGAAATTAACAGCCTAATTTTTGCTGAGACTGATCAATAAGGTAACAGGTTTTTTAAGCAGAGATCTGGACTTTATCCAGGCAGACACTGTGTGATTTGAAGACAGTGTCATGATGAATAGTCAGCTCACACAGTGGGACTGATTCGCTACACACAGCCATAACACACAGGAGTGTCTGGAGTAAAAAAAATCCATCCCGCCAGTCGGGGCAGCTTGTCGGGCTGTGGGCCGAAGGGTTGGCCACCGTATCCCCCCTGTAGATGACATGACGACTGCCACGCGATCTGACTGAAAGTCATACGACTCAAAGTCTGTGGCTCAGTTCAGATAATTCACACAGTGTGTCTGACTGTAGAAAAACCACTCCTGTAAGCGTGGGCTATCCAACCACCGGTGCAGTTTGGTTTCTGGTAGATTTACAGCTTTAAAGCCACTATGACAGGAAGAAGGCGTCTTTTAGGTTCAGTCTTCCTGTAGCTATGGTTCCAAATGTGTTCTTAATCTCTGATGTTTGGTGCTTGACATCCACAGATTGGGAATAACACGGTGTTTAAAGAGACGTTTCAGTGCCAGGGAGAGGAGGGATCTGCAGTTGCTGTGACAACACCTAGAATAAGGAGAGCTAGTGCCATCTTTGAGGGTCAGGGATAATCCTGGCTGTTTTGATTGGCTGAAAAATACATACAGGACTGCTGCAGAACAGAGGCAAAGCAGACCACATGAACTGATGAAGGACTACACCTTGTTCCTTATTTCAGGAAAAAGCAGACAGGCTGTTGGTACTGCTGCAACACTGGATCTTCCTTCTGGGGGTCAGAAGAAAATCCTCTTCTCTGTCTGTGGAGCTGAAGACCACATCAGAGTGTTTCCCTTCCCCCCCCCCACCATGACCCACTTTTCCAAAAGTTGTCAAATATGGCCCCAACATCCCCAGCTTCACCAACATTCTGCCCTCTACCTTTGAAGATGATGTCATCAAAGCAGGCTGGTCCAGGACCCTGCAGTTTTAGTAATGTAGGGCCCCAGACAGAGAGCATTTGGCCCCTCTCCATTTCTCTAAAACAGTGGTTTGCAAACTTTTTCACCCAAAGCACACATAAAGGCCCATTCATACTCCCATTACGTACGAAAATGTATACGTCATTTTCAAACGATGTTACTGTCAGTGCTCACATACGTCCTTTACATTTGCATGGACGTTAACCAATACATCCACCGGGGGGGCAGCCCAGAGTCAAAAGTTTATGACAACAACAAACTCAAAAACAAACATGGCGACTGTGGAGGAGGTATTGATAATGTACCTCTTGCATAAAAGACAAAAATGGAGGCAGCGTTTCTAACCAACTCACACAAGTTTTCCTCAGAAAGTTCCGCCACTGTTATTTCCTCTTCATGTGTCACTAGAGCTACGTATCGGGTAGTGACAGCAACACTGCCCCCACGGTTTCTGGTGGTACTGCTCCGTTTGGCCTGTATCTGTAAGCTTTATGGAAATGTGCAGAAATAGGGACGAAATGAACGCGAAGCATGCACAGAAGGCTCCATCCGTATCCGGATCCGTATGTAAAGTTGAGCATAAATGGGCCTTAAGGTCAAGCCAAAATTTCAAGGCACACCATATTTAAATCGATACAAAATAGACTTTTCAAATAATGTTACAGTCATGGAGGCCAATAAGGAGAGAGCTTTCTGTAGCCCAGCTAACTGGGGGATCATGGAGATGGGAAAAGTGGGCAAAAGGTGGCAGAAATGGGTGTAAGTGATGAAAAAACATGGCAAAATTGGGCAAACAGTGGCAAAAAAAAGCCAGAAATAGGTGAAAATTGGTTAAAAACTGGCCAAACAAAGGGTTGAAATTGGCAAGAAGTTCTTAAAAGTGTCAACATAGTGGCAAAAATGGGTTACAAGTACTCATAAGAAGTGGCAAAAATGCTAAATAAAGCAGCAAAATGGTTTAAACCTATAGAACCCAGCGTAGCGCCAGCGTTATGATAAGCATGTCCATTTTTGATTGGCGGTAGATTTGAAACCGGATAAGATAGATCGATCTTTCTTTTTGCATATAAAACCTGGTAAATAACACCAACACTTCACACATTCATCATGTTTCAGAGCGCTTTTTCATTGCAGTGATGAGTTTGTAAAAATACACAATAAAATGTACATAACAAAAATCTTTATAAACGAGACCACGGGTATTTGCAGCACTTCCTATGTTGTAATAAACGTCATCACGTTGTGGGCATGACTGGTCACATGACTCTTAAGTTTCCCTACCTCATAGGCTCCCCACCGCAACAACAGGAAGTGGGGTATTTCCCCGGGAGTTGTATTTTTTTCCGTGGAATACATTGAAGATCTTAGCCTGCGCACATACTCGCCCTCGCTCTCATTTCACAAAAACACTCAGACACACAACCCACACACACCAGACATCCATCACACACACCTTTGACACACTTCCACACATGGTTATGGATTCACAAAACCCCGGTCGTGCCAAACAGTTTTAGAGCTGGCGTGAAGCTTTCGAACTAACAGCACTGGATGAAGAGTCCAACTACTCACCTGGCTCGGCTTTTTACAGGTTACAAAATTGACTCTATCTCAAAAAGCAACTTATATACAGACTCCAAATAAATTTCCTGTGGTTCCAAAGGAAATTGTGCAACTTTTTTACATTTACAAATTTGAGGGATACAGCTGTGCAATTTCTGTATTTTAAAATAAATGTGAAAAAAAAGCTTTTCATTTTTTATTAGATTTATTGCACGTTTAAGCAATTTATTTCAGTAGTTAAGACATAAGTCTATACATATTATTAAAACTTGGGATATAAGGGTTATATTGATGTAAAGCAAATAAAAATACTCCCAAAAATGGCACTGCAGTATGTACAAATGTAAAAAATATGTCCTGGCGGACTCGCACAGTGGTAGGTTTTAAAGGGTCAAGCTGTCAAAAAAAGGTGGCAAAAACAGGAAAAATTGGTTAACCTGGTTAAAAATAGCATGAAAAAATAATTTCAACCTATTAATAGCTTGTTATGCTTTTCAGGTCTTAATGAGGTAACTGTTAGCCAGGATGCTAGCACCAATGCTACTGATCCAACACACACACTGATATCATCAATAAATCACAAACCCATTATCTGGGGTTTTCAGGGGTCCAGATCCGTGGGCAGGCCTGCTTACAGTACTTGCCATAAAGTTGTTGTAACACTGTTAAAGACATGCAGACAGTCCCAGTCAGAGCTGACAGCTGTCTGCAGAAAGGGTTAGACACACTCTTCCTGTTCTCATCCATGAAGTTAGGGCAGCTGTTTAAATGTGCATTAAAGGCCACTCAACAACACGAGCTTTCACTGAAGTCCGGCCCTGGAGGTGAAGCTTCACCTCGCTGCAGCAGCTGCACCTGCTCTCACTCTGGAAGATGCTTTAGGACCTTTTTTAGTGGATTAAGCTGATCTGAGTCACTAACAGATCTGTTTAATCTTTTTTCTTCAAATACTCAGGCTTCTGTTCGTCTTCGTGCAGCTGTGGCTCCTCTCTGGCTCCGTTCCTCCTGAAGCTCCTCGCTCTCATTACTTACAGCCACATGGCGCTCATGCACGGTACTGTAATCGCATTTGAAGTTACACAATGTGTGAACACTGTAGGCTTGCAGCCTATCTGCAGGACTCGTGATGCAGCTCAGCACGCCTGCTCAAGGAGAGACGCCGCTCTCTGCCTCCTGACACCGAAGACGCTAACGCTAAGACTTAGCATGCAGCGCTAGTGTAGTTTCTGTGGACATGCACGGTGAGGAGCCACGAGTGTTTGAGCAGTCATCAGAGAGCTTACTGTCACTCCAACACTCCTCAGAGGAGAGTTACAGCGCGAATGCTGAGGTAGCAGAATGTTTAAACTCTGTCAGCGCTGAGAGGAGGAGGGGAGGGGAGGAGGGGAGGAGAGGAGAGGAGAGGAAAGGAGAAGACACGAGAAGACACGAGAGGAGAGGAGAGGAGAGGAAAGGAGAGGAGAGGAGAGGAGAGGAAAGGAGAAGACACGAGAAGACACGGGAGGAGAGGAGAGGAGAGGAGAGGAAAGGAGAAGACAGGAGAGGAGAGGAGAGGAAAGGAGAAGACAGGAGAAGACACGAGAGGAGAGGAGAGGAGAGGAGAGGAGAGGAGAGAAGAGAAAAGGAGAAGACAGGAGAAGACAGGAGAGGAAAGGAGAAGACAGGAGAGGAGAGGAGAGGAAAGGAGAAGACAGGAGAAGAGAGGAGAGGAGAGGAGAGAAGAGAAAAGGAGAAGACAGGAGAAGACAGGAGAGGAGAGGAGAAGAGAGGAGAGGAGAGGAGAGGAAAGGAGAAGACAGGAGAGGAGAGGAGAGGAAAGGAGAAGACAGGAGAAGACAGGAGAGGAAAGGAGAAGACAGGAGAGGAGAGGAGAGGAAAGGAGAAGACACGAGAAGACACGAGAGGAGAGGAGAGGAGAGGAGAGGAGAGGAGAAGACAGGAGAGGAGAGGAGAGGAGAGGAAAGGAGAAGACACGAGAAGACACGAGAGGAGAGGAGAGGAGAGGAGAGAAGAGAAAAGGAGAAGACAGGAGAAGACAGGAAAGGAAAGGAGAAGACAGGAGAGGAGAGGAGAGGAAAGGAGAAGACAGGAGAAGAGAGGAGAGGAGAGGAGAGAAGAGAAAAGGAGAAGACAGGAGAAGACAGGAGAGGAGAGGAGAGGAGAAGAGAGGAGAGGAGAGGAGAGGAGAAGAGAGGAGGGGAGAGGATAGGATATGACATGAGAGGAGAGGAGAGGACAGGAGATGACAGGAGAAGACACGAGAGGAGAGGAGAGGAGAGGAGAGAAGAGAAAAGGAGAAGACAGGAGAAGACAGGAGAGGAAAGGAGAAGACAGGAGAGGAGAGGAGAGGAGAGGAGAGGAAAGGAGAAGACAGGAGAGGAGAGGAGAGGAGAGGAGAGGAGAGGAGAGGAGAGGACAGGAGATGACAGGAGAGGAGAGGAGAGGAGAGGAGAAGACAGGAGATGAGAGGAGAGGAGAGGAGAGAAGAGAAAAGGAGAAGACAGGAGAAGACAGGAGAGGAGAGGAGAGGAGATGAGAGGAGAGGAGAGGAGAGGAAAGGAGAAGACAGGAGAGGAGAGGAGAGGAAAGGAGAAGACAGGAGAAGACAGGAGAGGAAAGGAGAAGACAGGAGAGGAGAGGAGAGGAAAGGAGAAGACAGGAGAGGAGAGGAGAGGAAAGGAGAAGACACGAGAAGACACGAGAGGAGAGGAGAGGAGAGGAGAAGACAGGAGAGGAGAGGAGAGGAGAGGAAAGGAGAAGACACGAGAAGACACGAGAGGAGAGGAGAGGAGAGGAGAGAAGAGAAAAGGAGAAGACAGGAGAAGACAGGAAAGGAAAGGAGAAGACAGGAGAGGAGAGGAGAGGAAAGGAGAAGACAGGAGAAGAGAGGAGAGGAGAGGAGAGAAGAGAAAAGGAGAAGACAGGAGAAGACAGGAGAGGAGAGGAGAGGAGAGGAGAAGAGAGGAGAGGAGAGGAGAGGAGAAGACAGGAGAGGAGAGGAAAGGAGAAGACAGGAGAGGAGAGGAGAGGAAAGGAGAAGACAGGAGAAGACACGAGAGGAGAGGAGAGGAGAGGAGAGAAGAGAAAAGGAGAAGACAGGAGAAGACAGGAGAGGAAAGGAGAAGACAGGAGAGGAGAGGAGAGGAGAGGAGAGGAAAGGAGAAGACAGGAGAAGAGAGGAGAGGAGAGAAGAGAAAAGGAGAAGACAGGAGAAGACAGGAGAGGAGAGGAGAGGAGAGGAGAGAAGAGAAAAGGAGAGGAGAAGACAGGAGAGGAGAGGAAAGGAGAAGACAGGAGAGGAGACGAGAGGAAAGAAGGAGACAGGAGAAGACAGGAGAGGAGAGGAGAGGAAAGGAAAGGAGAAGACAGGAGAAGACAGGAGAGGAGAGGAGAGGAAAGGAAAGGAGAAGACAGGAGAGGAGAGGTGAGGAGAGGAAAGGAGAAGACAGGAGAAGACAGGAGAGGAGAGGAGAGGAGAGGAGAGGAAAGGAGAGGAGAAGACAGGAGAGGAGAGGAAAGGAGAAGACAGGAGAGGAGAGGAGAGGAAAGAAGGAGACAGGAGAAGACAGGAGAGGAGAGGAGAAGAAAGGAAAGGAGAAGACAGGAGAGGAGAGGAGAGGAAAGGAAAGGAGAAGACAGGAGAGGAGAGGTGAGGAGAGGAGAGGAAAGGAGAAGACAGGAGAGGAGAGGAGAGGAGGACGGGAGGAGAGTAGTTACTCTATGAATCAAACCCTGGCTTAAGTTACTCTTTGAATCAAACCCTGGCTTTAGTTACTCTTTGAATCAAACTCTGGCTTTAGTTACTTGATAAATCAAACTCTGGCTTTAGTTACTCGATAAATCAAGCTCTGGCTTTTGTTACTCTATTAATCAAACCCTGGCTTTAGTTACTCTATAAATCAAACTCTGGCTTTAGTTACTCTATATATCAAACTCTGGCTTTAGTTACTTGATAAATCAAACTCTGGCTTTAGTTACTCTATGAATCAAACTCTGGCTTTAGTTATTCGATAAATCAAACCCTGGCTTTAGTTACTCTATAAATCAAACTCTGGCTTTAGTTACTCTATAAATCAAACCCTGGCTTTAGTTACTCTATAAATCAAACTCTGGCTTTAGTTACTCTATAAATCAAACTCTGGCTTTAGTTACTCTAATACACAGTTGTTCTGTGGAGGATGAATCTGTCTGATTTAAACCTCCATTTTGAATGAGACCATTATTCAAAGAATGAAAATAAAGTTGAGTTCTGAGCTCTTAAATTTCCATCCAGGACTCTAGGTCAGGGTTAGGCTACTCTGACCTCCTCCTACTCATCAGCAGCTCTCTCCACATCATCGACAATCGACTGTTCTCTGAATCAGTAACGCTGTACTTCACACCATGACGATTACATTAATGCATGGATCACATCCATGCTGCCGTCAGGGCCATCCACACGGACCACCGATCAACCACTTCCACTCATTTATTCATCATGTGACCAGGGTGGCGTTTTCACAGCGAGCTCGGACTCTTTGAAGACTGGCTTTTTACCCATGGCAGCACACAAACTTCCTCCGTCTCCTGTTGGCTCCAGGCTCAGCCGTCCTGATAGGACCGTGTCTTTCTTGGTGTCTTTACTCAGGTGAAGCTCATAGAAACGGCAGCAGACATCGGAATACTACAGGTTTCCTAAAAATACTCCCTGAAACCTCGGCATCCTGTCTGCTCATGTTTTGTTGAACTAGTTAGATCCTCCTGGCTGTAATTACTCACTCTGGTCTTTGTTTCTTTCATCTCCAGCCCTTTTTCTGTCTTTCACTGTGACGGGTGGCTCTATAAGCGGGATACTCCTCCTTTCCCCAGGGTCAGTTGGCAACACAAGCACCAGCTGGGAAACGGGGAATCCTCTCTCCATCTCTACACGGAGACGATCCACTATCATCCATCACAGGGACTCCATCTGGACGGGCTTCCCCCAACATTCACTTGTCCCACTTTCAAAGCCGGCACCTCTCCAACAACCAGATTCAAGGCGGGATTAGCTCATTGTTTACCCTCTCCTCTCAGAGACACAGTGACTTAGTAAAACTAATACTTTCAAACACAGGTTAGTCTACAGCTTACAGTCTGCTCAGAAACTCTTCATACTTCTGAGTCAGATCTACACCATAGTAAACGCTATGGTGACACTGAAGTATAAAGCAGGCTTTCGTAGCAAACAGCGTGTCTGTTAACCCTTTATTTCCAAGGCTGACTACAATCCTGACTGCTGTCAGCCCTGTTGTGGTTTTTCCTGCATGAGGCCTCAAAGGTGCTCGTCAGCAGAACGGCTGAGGGCAGTGAGGGCGGAGGAATCTATCTTCAGTACAGCAGCGATCTAAAATGCAGGACCACATGGCCCGAGTTTATCTATAATTTATCTACGTACAGCAGAACATTTCACTTAAGACCACGGGTGGTACAGGAGAGGTGAGAGAGGCGGAGAAGCTGCAGCTGAACACCGTCTTCAAGGCTGTGGATCAACACCTGAAGCTTGGGTTCAGGTGTCGATGAGAAAGATTTAGGCAATGATAGCCTCAAACATGTGGACTGGATCTCAAAGGTCTGAGCAGAAGCCTTTGGTTGACTGGAGAAGATCTCTCACTGAGACTCTGGGATCTAATCAGGGTGGTTATGGTGACGAGTGGCCTAGGGGTGTGGACACGTCCCTTCACCTGTACGGGATGTGTGTACCCCTCATCTGCTCAGGTTAAATCTGAGCACTCTGACCTTTTACAGCAGTACAATATAGCAAAGCATATTCACCATCCCACAGTGAAACCAGTACTACCAGAAACTGGGTTACTCACCATGGTGTTACTGGGTTTGATGGGACAGCCAACTGGTCTGACCTGAACCCCATAGAGCAGCGTTACTCAACCCTGCTCAACCAAAGAGCCAATTGTTGAAAATACCTTTACAAGAGCTGCAATCTGAGAGGTGAAAACGGGCAAAGTATCAATAAAATTAAATTAAGGGTGGAAAAAATGGTCAAAAGCAGCAAAAATGGGAAGAAAAGGTGGGAAAAGGGTCAGACAGGAACAAAAATGGTTGAGAAGCACAAAAAAATGAGTTAGAGGTGGCATAAAATGGTCTGAAAGGGGCAATACATGGCAAAAAAAAAAAAAATAGAGGAAAGTGACTAAAATTACCAAAAAGCAGTCAAGAACTGCAAAAGAGGGCAATAAATAGGAAACAAGTGGTATTTAATGGCAAAAGGTAGCTTAAATAGGCAAAAATGGGATAAAGTTGTAAAAAATGAGTAAAAAGTTGCAAAAAAAAGTGTCAAAAATGGGGAAAAAGTAGGGAAAAAGTAATATTAAATGGCAAAAGGTAGCTTAAATAGGCAAAAATGGTGAAAAGGGGCCAAAATGGGATAAAAGTAGCAAAAAGAAGTGGCAAAAATGGGCAAAAAAAGGAAAAGGGGTATTTAATAGCAAACGGTAGATTAAATGGGTGAAAATGGGGAGAAAAACTGTGGAAAAATGGCAAAGATGGGATTAAAGTAGTAAAAGATGGGTAAAAAGTCCCAAAAAAAGTGTCAAAAACGGGAAAAAAGTAGGGGAAAAGTAATATTTAATGGCAAAAGGTAGCTTAAATGGGCGAAAAGTGGCAAAAAAAATAGGAAAAACCGGCAAGAATGTGGCAAAAATTGCCAAAAAAGTAAGAGAAAAAGTGGTATTTAATGGTAAAAGGTAGCTTAATGGGCAGAAAAAGGTGAAAAGGGGCAAAAATTGGTTAAAAGTAGAAAAAATTTTTAAAAAAAAACTTTGTAAAAAATGGGCAAAAATGCAGGGAGAAAGTGGTGTTAAATTGCAAAAGGTAGCTTAAATGGGCAGAAAAGGGGCAAAAATCGGATAAAAGTGGCAAAAAAGTGGCAAAATTTGCCAAAAAGTAAGAAAAAAGTTGTATTTAATTGCAATTGGTAGCTTTAACGGGTGAAAAGTGGCAAAAAAAAAAAAATTTGGGTTTTTTTTTGTTTTCGGCGGGAATAATATTTCAAATCAAGACATGAAAGAGCCACAGATAGTCACAAAAGGGCCATATGTGGCCCCAGAGCCACAGGTTGAGTATCACTGCCATAGAGGATCTCTGGAAGATGAGAAACCCCAGACTCAACAATCCAGACCAGCTGAAGGCAGCTATCAGAGAACCTGGGCTTCATAACCCCCCTGCAGGACCACGGACTGCTGTGAGCTCTGATCATCGAGATTAAACTACAGAAGGCTGAAATACTTCCCTTTGCCTGAGATTACAGATTACATCCTGTAGGTAGACTCATGGTTGGTCTCAGGTTTGGAGGAGTCCCTCTCCTCTTTATCCATAAAAAGCACAGCTGCGTTGACATCAGAGGAGATTCACACCTTCTTGTTCTACTGTCTCCGTGAATTAGGCGTACACCGTGAACATCAGAGCGGTTTCTACTAGAGCCGACCAGGCAGAAACTCACAACAGGTACCACATCAGTTCCTATCACCGTTGTTGTGTTTTAGAGTCTGAGCTCTGACCTCGGAGCGAGGATCCTGTTTAGACTGAAGGGATAATTCTTCTCCTGTCAACTGGAGCACCAATTTGGAGGCCTTAACGTGCCTAAAAGATCACCAAAACAAGCAGACATATCAGGCCTGGTAAAAATGTACATATTTAGGTAGTTTATGCTGTGCCTTTAACCCGTAGCTATACCTGGGCACATTCTTTGTGTTCTGTTTAGGAATTCTTGAACTAGTGTTCTGTTAATGCGATTGGCATGAAACTGTACAAAGATGTGCATTTTTGGCTCATTTTTCATTTTTCAAGCCAAATTGTTACATTGACCTGTTTGATATTGTGCTTAGGAAAAATTCTCACGTATAACTAAACTCGCTGATTTAAACCCGTTAAAGCTGCTTATTTTGATTGCAAATTTGCAACACCATGTATCACTGCTACCGTCATTATCTGTGACGCAGTTTTGAATGGGAACCTTGGACTTGCAATTTTTACTACAAACCACTAGATGACGCCATTACCCTTTTTGGGCCAAGCATGTATCTGTAGGGCACTTAAAGACACACTTACAGTGGGATTTTAAATAGCTCTGTGAAATAAAGGCAAAATGAACTGAAATAAAAATAATCAACTGTAGGTGTTGATATGAATATAAACGTGGGTTTTGCATGTTAGTAATGAGAAATTGCGTCTTTGAAGCGCCACTCTAGCGTGCTTCGTTGGGGATACTCTGCAGGTTCAGTGCTGGCGCTGCCAAACCGCATCAGTTCCCATTGATCAGGAATCTCCAAACAGGAAGTCGAAAGTTTAGAGCAGCATTACTCAACCCCGCTTAACCAAAGAGCCAAAGTGTTGAAAAATACCTTTGCAAGAGCCACAATCTAAGTGGTGAAAAGTGGCAAAACAGCTTGTAGTAGCAATAAAAAAAAGTTAAAGGTGGAATAAATGGCCAAAAGCAGCAAAAATAGGAAGAAAAGGTGGAAAAAGGGTCAGACAGGTGGCATAAAATGGTCTGAAAGGGGCAAAAACATGGCAAAAAATGATTGAAATAAATCAAAAGTGGGCAAAAAGCAGTCAAGAGTGGCAAAAATGAGCAAAAAAATAAGAAACAAGTGGTATTTAATGGGGAAAGTTAGCTTAAACGGGTATAAATGGGAAAAAATGGGATAAAAGTAGTAAAAATGGGTAAAAGGTGAGAAGAAAGTAGGGAAAAAGTAATACTTAATGGCAAAATGTAGCTCAAATGGGCAGAAAAAGGTGAAAACGGGCAAAAATGGGATAAAAGTGGCAAAAAAAGTGGCAAAAATAGGAAAAAAGAGGTATTTAATGGCAAAAGGTAGGTGGGTGAAAAGGGGCAAAAACTGGTGAAAAAGGACAAAAAAATTTCCCTTTTTTTGGTTTTCTGGGGGAATAATATTCAACATTAAGACATTAAAGAGCCACAGGTTGAGTATGACTGGTTTAGAGTATCAGGTATTTCAAACGATGTCATGATAAGAACTGGAGGTGATTACAGAAAAATCAATCAATCAACTAAAAAACAAATGATGAATATAGAATATAAAGTAGGGGTCAAAACGTCTCCTAAGGATCCATCTTTTGCATCATTTCCACCAATTTCTGGACACAAAATGAAAATGCATAACACTTGATGTTGGTGGTATTTGATGACTGATGACCATCTTTGATAATAATAAAAAAATCTACTTAGCAATTTTAGATGGAAAATATCATTCTGCTGAATTGAAAACTGAATCAACTGGCATTTAAAGGGTTAAAAACACATAAAATACTGAAAACGACTAAAAATGTGCTACGTCATGATTAGAACTGAAGGTGATCACATAAAACAAAACATTTAAAATATATATAAATGAGAAATATTAGCATTTAAAGAAGGTGCAGAAAATGTCCCCTAGGGATTTATGTGTGTAGTTGTTTAAAGAGAGGCCTAAGGGTTAAAAAAACGGCTCCACAGTCCCCCATAAGTCTTCTTAGATACCCCTCAGACTGGTTCTACATGCACTGATACACACAGGAAGTGAGATCATCAGGGTAGATGTCTTATCTGTGGGCATTTTCACACACGTCACATCTGAATGAACTCTCTAAGGATTTCATCTGATTGATCCAGGAAATTATTTTATCATTTTGAACAAATGGGAGATTTGAAGTTGTGCTCTGCAGGACTTTTACCCACAGAGTGAAGTTATTATTAGACCCCAAAGATGAATGAATATCCTGGCATTAAGCCAAATGCTTATTTTATTATTATTATTCCATACTGCTTCTGTTAATCATCATCAAACTTTACTCTCATGATCAGACTCCTGGCTTGAACACGTTTTTGTTCAGAGTGTAATGGAACAAACCTCACAGGCAGCAGTTTCAGGACCGCGGACTCAGGACTGTGGAACTAGGACCCGTGTGTCCTGCAACAGCGCCACCAAGCGAAGTGACTGAGCATTGCAATTGAACAAGTTGCTTGAGTTGACACAGCTTTTATTGGCAGGGATTTAAAGTCAACTTGAAGCACTTTTTGTGATGCACGGCGGCGCAGGGGTTAGCGCTGTTGCCTCACAGCAAGAAGGTCCCTGGTTAATTTCCCAGTCAGGGCCTTTCTGTGCAGAGTTCGCATGTTCTCCTTGTGCACGCGTGGGTTCTCTTCGGGTACTCCAGCTTCCTCCCAGCACCAAAAAACATCTGAGTGTGCCTGGTTGTCTGTCTCTATATCTCAGCCCTGTGATTGACTGGTGACCAGTCCTCTCGCCCAATGACAGCTGGGACAGGCTCCAGCCCCCCTGTAACCCTGAACGGGATAAGCGGTATAGAAAATGGATAGATGGACTTTTTGTGATGTTAGAAGTGTTCTCCTTTCATTTAATAACTGCATGTTTAGCCATTTTCCCCAAAGTCTTTGACCCTCATTTAACTTAAAACTCTTTCTTCAAACTTTTTTTTTCCACTAAATACAAAACATAAACAAATAAACAGATCATTAAAGAGGGGGTATTATACTTTTCCAGTTTTCTAAAACATAAACATAAAGTCACAATGTTGGGTGTCCATACTTCACGTATGCAAATTTTCAAACCGCAAGATAAACGTATGCGGCAGTAATCTTGGAATTAGAGTGTAAACTGATGAAAACGGTTCATTGAAAATCTCTCAGAGATTCTCCCGAAACGAGATTTTGATGGAGCAAACTGATGAGGTCATCGCAATATTATCTCCTGACTGGTTCGTCCGTGCTGCCGTTAAAGCGGAACAGACCGCCCCCACAAGGCCTCTTAGCCATTTAGCCATTTAGTAACACAGTAATTAAACACTTACCAAACAGATACGTCCTGCTCTATCCTTCACTGCTGCTGGTTTTCTTCCCTCTCTCTCCAAACTATCAGGATCAGATTCCAGGTCTAACACGTACGGACGTAGATCAAAATTCTCCATATTTTACTCAGTCGGACCGGTTCATTCAAAGTTTACAAGTACTAGCATAACAACATTAGCCACATTAGAGGGGGCGGGCACAAAACATTGAGTCCTGCTGCCGGCCAGGCTCCAGGAAATCAGCCAATCGGAGGAAAGCAGGTCCGGGGGGATGTTAAAGAGACAGCAGTGAAAACAAAGCGTTTCAGACGGAGGTTAAAATAAGAGTTTTTCAGGACGCCAGTGTGAGAAACGAGGAGATTTTTGAGCTGTAAACCATGTGAAGCTACTACATGGGTATGAGAGAGATGGCGTAAAGCTTTAAAAAAAGGCATAATACCCCCACTTTAAGAACAGAACCACACTGTAAAACTAAATAAGTTGAGCTTACTTTAAAAAATTATGGAAACTCACTGCCTCAAAAATAATAAGCAAACTACACTTGACATTTTTGAGTTAAAGAAACTTTTTTAGTGTGCAGTAGCTACTCGTTCTAAATAAACTATTTACGTATTCATTACTAGTTTAAAATCAATTATTTTAGTTGCTCAAAACTGAGATTCAAATGTTGATTTAAGTTTGCAGGACTTAGACTAAATTATCTACTCTCAGTGTGCAATACTTAAATTTTTAGTACACTGTAAACACCGATAAGTCCTAGAACTCTAAATATCATAGATAACTGCTTACTTTGAAATGTCAAATAGTACTCACTGAAAAAGTTTTGGTTTTTTTTAAGTTATCATTTCACCTAAGATGGACTAACATGTGCAACCATTAGCAACAATGGCTGTTAGTGAACCAGTGGTTGCCAGTTCATTAACGTCAGTGTGCCATCCAACTGGGGCTGAATGATTTGCAAAAATAATGTCATTGCCATTTTTCCCAAATATTTCAATTTAATATGTGATTATTATTGGGTTAATCTTGTGTCTTTTGCGACAAATTCAAGCAATAAATAATTCCATAAATAAGACCATGTGTATTGAAAACAATGAAATTATTTCTGTAGTAATGAATCCATAGTAGGATGAATCTGAATATGAGGGTGTAACAAGCTTTAAGTTATAAAGGAGGCAGCTGGGATGGAGGAGGTGAGGCTGGCTATCAGCTGATCACAGCTGGGGTATTCTTTCATGAAGTAACACTAGGCTACTTCAGTTTTAGATAAAACAAGCTAACTATTTTTGCTCGTATTGCAAATGTGATGTCACTTGCTTTGTTTAAGGGCTTTATCATTTTTATGTGACTCATTTTGATTAAGAAAAAAATACATAAAACACAAAAAGGAGGATTTTTGTAAACCATTATAAAAAAAAATTGACACTTGGATGTTTGCATAATGTGAATAAAATCTCTGCCACTGCAAAAAAAAGATTAATTAAACTGGTATTCTGACACATTTTAAGATAAAGAAATACTGAAACTTTTGCAATTTGCAAATAATCTAATTTTAATTGCCCAGCCCTACATCCAACATTCATTTCCATGAACATTAACACTGCCCCCTGTAGGCGGGACCTCTGTAACTGAGACAGCAACTTCACTCATGGTGCATTTTATTCATTTATTTTATTTAACCAGGAGACTGACATTAAAAATCTCTTTTTCAAGATCAGCATAATTTGAGTTATGACAAAAATACTTTAACTGTTTGAGTACTGTTCACTTAAAACTAAAATGAGTTCTATCAGCTCATAAAAATAAAATTGAAATAGCTGTTTTGGATTTTTAAGTAACACAACTTAATGTGTTTAAAACCCCTTAAACCCTAGCAGGACTAGATTTGGTCCTTCTCGCCTTGATCCAAACAAACTTGCTCTGTGCGCTCTATTTTTGAATAAAAGTAGTCATGTTACACATCAAATTAAACAGAAGAAGCTCAGCTACAAGCCCCAATAAACTATTTTTACCTACACCACATCCAACTCAAAAGGGACTCAAATCAATGAGCACATATCAATGTGACCATAGTGCTACGTAGCCAAACACTTCCGCCCCCTATGGGATGGTTCCTGGTACTACAGACACAAACATGGACTCATTTAAAAGCCCAGTCTCTACTAAAACTTCTACTCATGTTTGTGCAGTTTTTATTTGTTTAGTTTCTTTTAGGTTTCTACACTTTATTTTGTGTTTTTTTGTGCCACTGAAAATAAATCTGCTCCTCTTGGCGTTAAACTTTAGTTCCTTGTAAGACTTCCTTTGAAAGGGAACTATAAGGAAGTCTGGGTGATTTGAGGGGCAGAGATTGTGCCCAAATGGCACAAGAGGGGACATCGCCTGGACATTTTTTACTAAAATCTCTCTTATTTTGTCTTGATAACCCTCTAGTGGCATGAAAGTTGAAAGAAGTAACGTCAAAATGTGGTGCTTTGGCCTACTGGAGATTTTTGGACTTCAACTGCATTATTTCTATGGGATATATATATATATATGTTAAAAAAAACTGGCAAAAATGAAATTTTTCATTTGCCAATTTAAGTCTCTCTGATCCAGTAACATATATACACATATTTACACTTCTGAATAAATGTCACAAGCACCGTCTTCATAATGGTTCCTTGATCATTCAAATAGACCTGGTAGTTACAGAGTTATACTCATTTAAAGATGAGTAAAATTGATGTTGTGTTTTACAGTGCAGAGGATAATGTTAGTTAATTTCTAATGACATTTGTTTCCTCAGTAGCAGTATTGTAGTCAGATCAATAATAATACACAGTCCCATGCTGCAACATCATGTTGATTTGCTTGGATTCTCCAAAATGTAAATCTGTATTAAACAGATCAAACATGCCTCATTAATAGTTACACTCTGATTACCATCCATCGCTGTCATGAATGGTAGCAATAGCAATAGCTAGCAAAATGCATTTAAAAAATGCTAATAAGCAATGTGCATGTGCACAAGCAGGGTCCTAGTGCTACGGTTCTGAATCTTTGGTCCTGAAAACGCTGCCTATGAGCCTGCAGATACACCCTTCTCCAATAGTTTTGCCACTCTGGCAAACCAGAGCTCATTGGCCTGCCTCTAACCCTGTTGCTATATATCAATATCTTGAAGGCCATGAAACAGGACATAGTTTTTTTTTTTTTTTTTTTTTTTTTTTTTTTTTACACAGGCTTAGGCTTATTCTAGACAAGATTAAGATCTAAAGATATGTCTAATGTGAGTTTCTGCGATGAGGCAGAGCCACAACAGTGGGCCAAAGTTGGTCTACTTTTATACAGCTAGCAAACAGTATTATTCCTGACAAAGCTGCTTGTTTCTCCTGCGTACAAGGTCCTTCAGATGTGTTCTTAAGATTTCAATACCCAAGACAAGTCTGTTACTGAATCCGACTACATGTAAATTTGTTACCACAGCGCCCCCTAATGACAAAAGTCACACATTTTAGATGTTTCTTGACTCCTCTCAGTCTGTTCTACGAAGTGGGCTCAGATTTGGAAAGAAAGATCACAGTAATGTCTCAGTATCTGTCCACTACACTGACAGGGTTCAGTCACAGGCAATAGCGAATATTTGGAGTTATCGCCATTGGCGTAACTTTCATATCAGAATATATCTGAATGGCTTCAAATCTCACATGTATGATCAGGATCACATTATAATGCTTTATTTAAGGCATTTGCTACAGCACCACCTGCAAGGAGCCAGTAACGCCTTCTATATGACAAACATCAGTCCTCATCTGATTTCATCTACATAGTGATGGCCCGGGGTATGGTTTAGTCTGGGTTCTAGCCTGAGTAGCCCTGGGCATGGTTTAGTCTGGGTTCTACCCTGAGTAGCCCTGGGTATGGTTTAGTCTGGGTTCTACCCTGAGTAGCCCTGGGTATGGTTGAGTCTGGGTTCTACCCTGAGTAGCCCTGGGTATGGTTTAGTCTGAGTTCTACCCTGAGTGGCCCTGGGTATGGTTGAGTCTGGGTTCTACCCTGAGTGGCCCTGGGTGTGGTTTAGTCTGGGTTCCAGCCTGAGTGGCCCTGTGTATGGTTTAGTCTGGGTTCCACCCTGAGTGGCCCTGGGTAAGGTTTAGACTGGGTTCCACCCCGAGTGGCCCTGTGTAAGGTTTAGTCTGGGTTCCACCCTGAGTGGCCCTGTGTAAGGTTTAGACTGGGTTCCCCCCTGAGTGGCCCTGTGTATGGTTTAGTCTGGGTTCTACCCTGAGTGGCCCTGGGTATGGTTTAGTCTGGGTTCTACCCCGAGTGGCCCTGGGTAAGGTTTAGTCTGGGTTCTACCCTGAGTGGCCCTGGGTATGGTTTAGTCTGGGTTCTACCCTGAGTGGCCCTGGGTAAGGTTTAGTCTGGGTTCTACTCTGAGTGGCCCTGGGTGTGGTTTAGACTGGGTTCTACCCTGAGTGGCCCTGGGTATGGTTTAGTCTGGCTTCTACCCTGAGTAGCCCTGGGTATGGTTTAGTCTGGCTTCTACCCTGAGTGGCCCTGGGTATGGTTTAGTCTGGCTTCTACCCTGAGTGGCCCTGGGTATGGTTTAGTCTGGCTTCTACCCTGAGTAGCCCTGGGTATGGTTTAGTCTGGGTTCTACCCTGAGTGGCCCTGGGTATGGATTAGTCTGGGTTGTACCCTGAGTGGCCCTGGGTATGGTTTAGTCTGGGTTCTACTGTGAGTAGCCCTGGGTATGGTTTAGTCTGGGTTCCAACCTGAGTAGCCCTGGGTATGGTTTAGTCTGGGTTCTACCCTGAGTGGCCCTGGGTATGGTAAAGTCTGGGTTCTACCCTGAGTGGCCGTATATGGTTTAGTCTGGGTTCCACCCTGAGTAGCCCTGGGTATGGTTTAGTCTTGGTTCTACCCTGAATGGCCCTGGGTATGGTTTAGTCTGGGTTCTACCCTGAGTGGGCCTGGGTATGGTAAAGTCTGGGTTCTACCCTGAGTGACCCTTAGTATGGTTTAGTCTGGGTTCTACCCCGAGTGGCCCTTAGTATGGTTTAGGGTGGGTTCTACCCTGAGTAGCCCTGGGTATGGTTTTGTCTGAGTTCTACCCTGAGTGGCCCTGGGTATGGTTGAGTCTGGGTTCTACCCTGAGTGGCCCTGGGTGTGGTTTAGTCTGGGTTCCAGCCTGAGTGGCCCTGTGTAAGGTTTAGTCTGGGTTCAACCCTGAGTGGCCCTGTGTAAGGTTTAGTCGGGGTTCCACCCTGAGTGGCCCTGTGTAAGGTTTAGTCTGGGTTCTACCCTGAGTGGCCCTGTGTATGGTTTAGTCTGGGTTCTACCCTGAGTGGCCCTGGGTATGGTTTAGTCTGGGTTCTACCCTGAGTGGCCCTGGGTAAGGTTTAGTCTGGGTTCTACCCTGAGTGGCCGTATATGGTTTAGTCTGGGTTCTACCCTGAGTGGCCCTGGGCATGGTTTAGTCTGGGTTCTACCCTGAGTGGCCCTCGGTATGGTTTAGTCTGGGTTCAACCCTGAGTGGCCCTGGGTAAGGTTTAGTCTGGGTTCTACCCTGAGTGGCCCTCGGTATGGTTTAGTCTGGGTTCTACCCTGAGTGGCCCTCGGTATACTTTAGTCTGGATTTTACCCTGAGTAGCCCTGGGTATGGTTTAGTCTTGGTTCTACCCTGAGTGGCCCTGGGTATGGTTTAGTCTGGCTTCTACCCTGAGTAGCCCTGGGTATGGTTTAGTCTGGGTTCTACCCTGAGTGGCCCTGGGTATGGTTTAGTCTGGGTTCTACTCTGAGTGGCCCTGGGTATGGTTTAGTCTGGGTTCTACCCTGAGTGGCCCTGGGTATGGATTAGTCTGGGTTGTACCCTGAGTGGCCCTGGGTATGGTTTAGTCTGGGTTCTACCGTGAGTAGCCCTGGGTATGGTGTAGTCTGGGTTCCCCCCTGAGTAGCCCTGGGTATGGTTTAGTCTGGGTTCTACCCTGAGTGGCCCTGGGTATGGTAAAGGTTGGGTTCTACCCTGAGTGGCCCTGTGTATGGGTTAGTCTGGGTTCCACCCTGAGTAGCCCTGGGTATGGTTTAGTCTTGGTTCTACCCTGAATGGCCCTGGGTATGGTTTAGTCTGGGTTCTACCCTGAGTGGGCCTGGGTATGGTAAAGTCTGGGTTCTACCCTGAGTGACCCTTAGTATGGTTTAGGGTGGGTTCTACCCTGAGTAGCCCTGGGTATGGATTAGTCTGAATTCTACCCTGAGTGGCCCTGGGTATGGTTGAGTCTGGGTTCTACCCTGAGTGGCCCTGGGTGTGGTTTAGTCTGGGTTCCAGCCTGAGTGGCCCTGTGTAAGGTTTAGTCTGGGTTCCACCCTGAGTGGCCGTATATGGTTTAGTCTGGGTTCTACCCTGAGTGGCCGTATATGGTTTAGTCTGGGTTCTACCCTGAGTGGCCCTGGGTAAGGTTTAGTCTGGGTTCCACCCTGGGTACTGTACCATCTGTCTCTACAGACTGAACCAACTAGCTCTACTGACTTTACCATCTGTCTCTACAGACTGAACCAACTACCTCTACAGACTGTACCATCTGTCTCTACAGACTGAACCAACTACCTCTACAGACTGTACCTACTATTTCTACAGACTGTACCATCTATCTCTACAGACTGAACCAACTAGCTCTACTGACTGTACCATCTGTCTCTACAGACTGAATCAACTACCTCTACAGACTGTACCTACTATCTCTACAGACTGTACCATCTGTCTCTACAGACTGAACCAACTACCTCTACAGACTGTACCATCTATCTCTACAGACTGAACCAACTATCTCTACAGACTGTACCATCTGTCTCTACAGACTGAACCAACTATCTCTACAGACTGTACCATCTGTCTCTACAGACTGAACCAACTATCTCTACAGACTGTACCATCTGTCTCTACAGACTGAACCATCTATCTCAACAGACTGAACCAACTAGCTCTACTGACTGTACCATCTGTCTCTACATACTGAACCAGTGGCCCTGGGTATGGTTTAGTCTGGGTTCTACCCTGAGTGGCCCTGGGTATGGTTTAGTCTGGGTTCTACCCTGAGTGGCCCTGATTTACCTTTGGTTCTACCCTGTGGCCCTGGGTATGGTTTAATCTGGGTTCTACCCCGAGTGGCCTTTAGTATGGTTTAGTCTGGGTTCTACCCTGAGTGACCCTGGGCATGGTTTAGTCTGGGTTCTAACCTGAGTGGCCCTGGGTATGGTTTAGTCTGGGTTCTACCCTGACTGGCCGTATATGGTTTAGTCTGGGTTCTACCCTGAGTGGCCCTGGGCATGGTTTAGTCTGGGTTCTACCCTGAGTGGCTCTGGGTATGGTTTAGTCTTGGTTCTACCCTGAGTGGCCCTGGGTATGGTTTAGTCTGGGTTCTACCCTGAGTGGCCCTGGGTGTGGTTTAGTCTGGGTTCCCCCCTGAGTGGCCCTTGGTATGGTAAAGTCTGGGTTCTACCCTGAGTGGCCCTGGGCATGGTTTAGTCTGGGTTCTACCCTAAGTGGCCCTGGGTATGGTTTAGTCTGGGTTCTACCCTGAGTAGCCCTGGGTATGGTTTAGTCTGGGTTCTACCCTGAGTGGCCCTGGGTATGGTTTAGTCTGGGTTCTACCCTGAGTGGCCCTGGGTGTGGTTTAGTCTGGGTTCTACCCTGAGTGGCCCTGGGTATGGTTTAGTCTGGGTTCTACCCTGAGTGGCCCTGGGTATGGTTTAGTCTGGGTTCTACCCTGAGTGGCCCTGGGTATGGTTTAGTCTGGGTTCTACCCTGAGTGGCCCTGGGCATGGTTTAGTCTGGGTTCTACCCTGAGTGGCCCTGGGTATGGTTTAGTCTGGGTTCTACCCTGAGTGGCCCTGGGTATGGTTTAGTCTGGGTTCTACCCTGAGTGGCCCTGGGTATGGTTTAGTCTGGGTTCCCCCCTGAGTGGCCCTGGGTATGGTTTAGTCTGGGTTCTACCCTGAGTGGCCCTGGGTATGGTTTAGTCTGGGTTCTACCCTGAGTGGCCCTGGGTATGGTTTAGTCTGGGTTCTACCCTGAGTGGCCCTGGGTATGGTTTAGTCTGGGTTCTACCCTGAGTGGCCCTGGGCATGGTTTAGTCTGGGTTCTACCCTGAGTGGCCCTGGGTATGGTTTAGTCTTGGTTCTACCCTGAGTGGCCCTGGGTATGGTTTAGTCTGGGTTCTACCCTGAGTGGCCCTGGGTGGGGTTTAGTCTGGGTTCCCCTGAGTGGCCCTTGGTATGGTAGTCTGGGTTCTACCCTGAGTGGCCCTGGGTATGGTTTAGTCTGGGTTCTACCTGAGTGGCCCTGGGTATGGTAGTCTGGGTTCTACCCTGAGTGGCCCTGGGTATGGTTTAGTCTGGGTTCTACCCTGAGTGGCCCTGGGTATGGTTTAGTCTGGGTTCTACCCTGAGTGGCCCTGGGTATGGTTTAGTCTGGGTTCTACCCTGAGTGGCCCTGGGTATGGTTTAGTCTGGGTTCTACCCTGAGTGGCCCTGGGTATGGTTTAGTCTGGGTTCTACCCTGAGTGGCCCTGGGTATGGTTTAGTCTGGGTTCTACCCTGAGTGGCCCTGGGTATGGTTTAGTCTGGGTTCTACCCCGAGTGGCCCTGAGTATGGTTTAGTCTGGGTTCTACCCTGAGTGGCCCTGGGTATGGTTTAGTCTGGGTTCTACCCTGAGTGGCCCTGGGTATGGTTTAGTCTGGGTTCTACCCTGAGTGGCCGTATATGGTTTAGTCTGGGTTCTACCCTGAGTGGCCCTGGGTATGGTTTAGTCTGGGTTCTACCCTGAGTGGCCCTGGGTATGGTTTAGTCTGGGTTCTACCCTGAGTGGCCGTATATGGTTTAGTCTGGGTTCTACCCTGAGTGGCCCTGGGTATGGTTTAGTCTGGGTTCTACCCTGAGTGGCCCTGGGTGTGGTTTAGTCTGGGTTCTACCCTGAGTGGCCCTGGGGATGGTTTAGTCTGGGTTCTACCCTGAGTGGCCCTGGGCATGGTTTAGTCTGGGTTCTACCCTGAGTGGCCCTGGGTATGGTTTAGTCTTGGTTCTACCCTGAGTGGCCCTGGGTATGGTTTAGTCTGGGTTCTACCCTGAGTGGCCCTGGGTGTGGTTTAGTCTGGGTTCCCCCCTGAGTGGCCCTTGGTATGGTAAAGTCTGGGTTCTACCCTGAGTGGCCCTGGGTATGGTTTAGTCTGGGTTCTACCCTGAGTGGCCCTTGGTATGGTTTAGTCTGGGTTCTACCCTGAGTGGCCCTGGGTGTGGTTTAGTCTGGGTTCTACCCTGAGTGGCCCTTGGTATGGTTTAGTCTGGGTTCTACCCTGAGTGGCCCTGGGTATGGTTTAGTCTGGGTTCTACCCCGAGTGGCCCTGAGTATGGTTTAGTCTGGGTTCTACCCTGAGTGGCCCTGGGTATGGTTTAGTCTGGGTTCTACCCTGAGTGGCCGTATATGGTTTAGTCTGGGTTCTACCCTGAGTGGCCGTATATGGTTTAGTCTGGGTTCTACCCTGAGTGGCCCTGGGCATGGTTTAGTCTGGGTTCTACCCTGAGTGGCCCTGGGTATGGTTTAGTCTGGGTTCTACCCTGAGTGGCCCTGGGTGTGGTTTAGTCTGTGTTCCCCCCTGATTGGCCCTTGGTATGGTAAAGTCTGGGTTCTACCCTGAGTGGCCCTGGGTATGGTTTAGTCTGGGTTCTACCCTGAGTGGCCCTGGGTATGGTTTAGTCTGGGTTCTACCCTGAGTGGCCCTGGGTATGGTTTAGTCTTGGTTCTACCCTGAGTGGCCCTGGGTATGGTTTAGTCTGGGTTCTACCCTGAGTGGCCCTGGGTGTGGTTTAGTCTGGGTTCTACCCTGAGTGGCCCTTGGTATGGTTTAGTCTGGGTTCTACCCTGAGTGGCCCTGGGTATGGTTTAGTCTGGGTTCTACCCCGAGTGGCCCTGAGTATGGTTTAGTCTGGGTTTTACCCTGAGTGGCCCTGGGTATGGTTTAGTCTGGGTTCTACCCTGAGTGGCTGTATATGGTTTAGTCTGGGTTCTACCCTGAGTGGCTGTATATGGTTTCGTCTGGGTTCTACCCCGAGTGGCCCTGAGTATGGTTTAGTCTGGGTTTTACCCTGAGTGGCCCTGGGTATGGTTTAGTCTGGGTTCTACCCTGAGTGGCTGTATATGGTTTAGTCTGGGTTCTACCCTGAGTGGCCCTGGGTATGGTTTAGTCTGGGTTCTACCCTGAGTGGCCCTGGGTGTGGTTTAGTCTGGGTTCTACCCTGACTGGCCGTATATGGTTTAGTCCGGGTTCTACCCTGAGTGGCCGTATATGATTTAGTCTGGGTTCTACCCTGAGTGGCCCTGTGTATGGTTTAGTCTGGGTTCTACCCTGAGTGGCCCTGGGTATGGTTTAGTCTGGGTTCTACCCTGAGTGGCCCTGGGTGTGGTTTAGTCTGGGTTCCCCCCTGAGTGGCCCTTGGTATGGTAAAGTCTGGGTTCTACCCTGAGTGGCCCTGGGTGTGGTTTAGTCTGGGTTCAACCCTGAGTGGCCCTGGGTATGGTTTAGTCTGGGTTCTACCCTGAGTGGCCCTGGGTATGGTTTAGTCTGGGTTCTACCCTGAGTGGCCCTTGGTATGGTTTAGTCTGGGTTCTACCCTGAGTGGCCCTGGGTATGGTTTAGTCTTGGTTCTACCCTGAGTGGCCCTGGGTATGGTTTAGTCTGGGTTCTACCCTGAGTGGCCCTGGGTGTGGTTTAGTCTGGGTTCTACCCTGAGTGGCCCTTGGTATGGTTTAGTCTGGGTTCTACCCTGAGTGGCCCTGGGTATGGTTTAGTCTGGGTTCTACCCCGAGTGGCCCTGAGTATGGTTTAGTCTGGGTTTTACCCTGAGTGGCCCTGGGTATGGTTTAGTCTGGGTTCTACCCTGAGTGGCTGTATATGGTTTAGTCTGGGTTCTACCCTGAGTGGCTGTATATGGTTTCGTCTGGGTTCTACCCCGAGTGGCCCTGAGTATGGTTTAGTCTGGGTTTTACCCTGAGTGGCCCTGGGTATGGTTTAGTCTGGGTTCTACCCTGAGTGGCCCTGGGTATGGTTTAGTCTTGGTTCTACCCTGAGTGGCCCTGGGTATGGTTTAGTCTGGGTTCTACCCTGAGTGGCCCTGGGTGTGGTTTAGTCTGGGTTCCCCCCTGAGTGGCCCTTGGTATGGTAAAGTCTGGGTTCTACCCTGAGTGGCCCTGGGTGTGGTTTAGTCTGCGTTCCCCCCTGATTGGCCCTTGGTATGGTTTAGTCTGGGTTCTACCCTGAGTGGCCCTGGGTATGGTTTAGTCTTGGTTCTACCCTGAGTGGCCCTGGGTATGGTTTAGTCTAGGTTCTACCCTGAGTGGCCCTGGGTGTGGTTTAGTCTGGGTTCTACCCTGAGTGGCCCTTGGTATGGTTTAGTCTGGGTTCTACCCTGAGTGGCCCTGGGTATGGTTTAGTCTGGGTTCTACCCCGAGTGGCCCTGAGTATGGTTTAGTCTGGGTTTTACCCTGAGTGGCCCTGGGTGTGGTTTAGTCTGGGTTCTACCCTGAGTGGCTGTATATGGTTTAGTCTGGGTTCTACCCTGAGTGGCTGTATATGGTTTCATCTGGGTTCTACCCCGAGTGGCCCTGAGTATGGTTTAGTCTGGGTTTTACCCTGAGTGGCCCTGGGTATGGTTTAGTCTGGGTTCTACCCTGAGTGGCCCTGGGTATGGTTTAGTCTGGGTTCTACCCTGAGTGGCCCTGGGTATGGTTTAGTCTGGGTTCTACCCTGAGTGGCCCTGGGTGTGGTTTAGTCTGGGTTCTACCCTGAGTGGCCCTGGGTATGGTTTAGTCTGGGTTCTACCCTGAGTGGCCGTATATGATTTAGTCTGGGTTCTACCCTGAGTGGCCCTGGGTATGGTTTAGTCTTGGTTCTACCCTGAGTGGCCCTGGGTATGGTTTAGTCTGGGTTCTACCCTG
This sequence comes from Cheilinus undulatus, assembly GCF_018320785.1. Taxonomy (NCBI): domain Eukaryota; kingdom Metazoa; phylum Chordata; class Actinopteri; order Labriformes; family Labridae; genus Cheilinus; species Cheilinus undulatus. Next base: position 678,247 of record NC_054877.1, on the reverse strand, counting down.
AGTGGCTGTATATGGTTTAGTCTGGGTTCTACCCTGAGTGGCTGTATATGGTTTCATCTGGGTTCTACCCCGAGTGGCCCTGAGTATGGTTTAGTCTGGGTTTTACCCTGAGTGGCCCTGGGTATGGTTTAGTCTGGGTTCTACCCTGAGTGGCCCTGGGTATGGTTTAGTCTGGGTTCTACCCTGAGTGGCCCTGGGTATGGTTTAGTCTGGGTTCTACCCTGAGTGGCCCTGGGTGTGGTTTAGTCTGGGTTCTACCCTGAGTGGCCGTATATGGTTTAGTCCGGGTTCTACCCTGAGTGGCCGTATATGATTTAGTCTGGGTTCTACCCTGAGTGGCCCTGGGTATGGTTTAGTCTTGGTTCTACCCTGAGTGGCCCTGGGTATGGTTTAGTCTGGGTTCTACCCTGAGTGGCCCTGGGTGTGGTTTAGTCTGGGTTCCCCCCTGAGTGGCCCTTGGTATGGTAAAGTCTGGGTTCTACCCTGAGTGGCCCTGGGTATGGTTTAGTCTGGGTTCTACCCTGAGTGGCCCTTGGTATGGTTTAGTCTGGGTTCTACCCTGAGTGGCCCTGGGTATGGTTTAGTCTTGGTTCTACCCTGAGTGGCCCTGGGTATGGTTTAGTCTAGGTTCTACCCTGAGTGGCCCTGGGTGTGGTTTAGTCTGGGTTCTACCCTGAGTGGCCCTTGGTATGGTTTAGTCTGGGTTCTACCCTGAGTGGCCCTGGGTATGGTTTAGTCTGGGTTCTACCCCGAGTGGCCCTGAGTATGGTTTAGTCTGGGTTTTACCCTGAGTGGCCCTGGGTATGGTTTAGTCTGGGTTCTACCCTGAGTGGCTGTATATGGTTTAGTCTGGGTTCTACCCTGAGTGGCTGTATATGGTTTCGTCTGGGTTCTACCCCGAGTGGCCCTGAGTATGGTTTAGTCTGGGTTTTACCCTGAGTGGCCCTGGGTATGGTTTAGTCTGGGTTCTACCCTGAGTGGCTGTATATGGTTTAGTCTGGGTTCTACCCTGAGTGGCCCTGGGTATGGTTTAGTCTGGGTTCTACCCTGAGTGGCCGTATATGGTTTAGTCTGGGTTCTACCCTGAGTGGCCGTATATGGTTTAGTCCGGGTTCTACCCTGAGTGGCCGTATATGATTTAGTCTGGGTTCTACCCTGAGTGTCCCTGGGTATTGTAAAGTCTGGGTTCTACCACAGTTAAACAGCTCTTCTTCCTCAGCAGGCTCTTATTGATCACTCCTGATGGTGTTCATTCTAACATGAAATAATACTGATATGAAGGCCAGGATATTTTTAGTATTTTCGCCACATCTATAAAGTTGAAGATGACAACTGTATGAACAAAGACATCAGCATGAGATTCATTAGTGTTAAATTCTGACACATTAATGTTGGTGTAAATTGACCATGTGATTTGAACTTCCCTACTATTTCCTCAGTTTTTTTTCTCTCTTGTTTGTTTGATTATTTTTATATAATTGGTGTGTTTACCCCGCCTGGCACGCCTGGATATTTTATCTTGTCACTATCTGTCTTTTAGTCTAGTGTTGTGTTGTCAAGCTTTTGTTTTGTTGTCACGCTAAAAAAGAGAGAAATAAACTAAGCTAGAATAACTATGGCTCTAATTTTTCTACTTTATCCTCTCTCTTTTCAGTCAAAAATGAGCAAGTCCAAAAATAAATCTCCACAGAAAAATTTAAGAGAAAGCAAAAGGAAACGCTGAAATCACCATAACTCCATCCATCCACTTCATAACAATCTAACCATCCTTCTCTCATTCCTGTCTATCCATCCCTAAAAAATAATCCCTAACTACCATCACTAGATCTAATGGGTTCTACCCTATATGGCCCTTGGCATGGTTTAGTCTGGGTTGTACCCTGAGTGGCCCTGGGTATGGTTTAGTCTGGGTTCTACCCTGAGTGGCCCTGGGTATGGTTGAGTCTGAGTTCTACCCTGAGTGGCCCTGGGTGTGGTTTAGTCTGGGTTCTACCCCGAGTGGCCTTTAGTATGGTTTAGTCTGGGTTTTACCCTGAGTGGCCCTGGGTATGGTTTAGTCTGGGTTCTACCCCGAGTAGCCCTGGGCATGGTTTAGTCTGGGTTCTACCCTGAGTGGCCCTGGGTATGGTTGAGTCTGAGTTCTACCCTGAGTGGCCCTGGATGTGGTTTAGTCTGGGTTCTACCCCGAGTGGCCTTTAGTTTGGTTTAGTCTGGGTTTTACCCTGAGTGGCCCTGGGTATGGTTTAGTCTGGGTTCTACCCTGAGTGGCCCTGATTTACCTTTGGTTCTACCCTGTGGGCCTGGGTATGGTTTAGTCTGGTTTCCACCCTGAGTGGCCCTGTGTAAGGTTTAGTCTGGGTTCCACCCTGAGTGGCCCTGTGTAAGGTTTAGTCTGGGTTTTACCCTGAGTGGCCCTGTGTAAGGTTTAGTCTGGGTTCCACCCTGAGTGGCCCTGTGTAAGGTTTAGTCAGGGTTCCACCCTGAGTGGCCCTGTGTAAGGTTTAGTCTGGGTTCCACCCTGAGTGGCCCTGTGTAAGGTTTAGTCTGGGTTCCACCCTGAGTGGCCCTGTGTAAGGTTTAGTCTGGGTTCCACCCTGAGTGGCCCTGTGTATGGTTTAGTCTGGGTTCCACCCTGAGTGGCCCTGTGTATGGTTTAGTCTGGGTTCCACCCTGAGTGGCCCTGTGTATGGTTTAGTCTGGGTACCACCCTGAGTGATCTGATCCCACTGTAGGACTGCCTTATAGTCTTTCAGTGAAGTTTTCCAGGAAACTTTGAACTAAAATCCCTCTGGTTTCTGTGCCTTCACACGTTGAGGAGAGCTGACAGTGGAGGAGTAACAGGCCGTTCAGGACTCGTCGTGTCATATTCTAAGTGTCAACCCGTGAATTGTGTTCACGGGGGATGTGTGGTCTAGGCAGCACATCACAGACAGAGCTGTGAAAGTACAAACATGGATCGACTACGGCACCATCAGTGACTCAACAATCTGATCATGGAGGGAAACAGTTTGAAGGAAAGTCAGGGACAAAGTGTTCCCTCCTTTATCAACAAGAGAATCACAAAAGAACATTGATTCATCAGCAGAGACTTCCTCTAAACATCTCACTTCACACAGAAGTGACACAGAAATTATCCTCTTTAATAACCACAAAACAGCTATGTTTCTCTCGGTCTCTCTACATATATATATATATATTTATATATATATATGTGTGTGTGTGTGTGTGTGTGTGTGTGTGTGCTGCGTTTAAATTGCGTAACTCTGTAGAGACATGCATGAACAGACCATGTTACTGTACAGTAAGTCAGAATAAAGCCTCTGTATGCCTGAATCAGGGCATCGTTACATTAAAACTCTAAGAGCATGATGCACTGGGGGGGTTATCTCCCTTGCATGTTAATTCAGAAAAAACTGGGCTGTTTGAATAAATAATTCTCTTTTTCCTCCCCTTTGTCCATCCCCATGTTAAACATGAAACCCGCTGCGGCCTGCTTGTCCTCTCAGCCACAGGCGGCTCTGACGCTGACTCCTCAGAGCGCTAAACTTCTCACCCAGGCAGAAGATACACAGCAAGCATTTCTGCCCCACGCAGCAGTTCTGACATCACATGACCTCCTCAGCTCTGCTTATGATCTCTCAGTATACTGTAGGAAAGAGACTGCAATTTAAGACCTACTGATGTAGTTACCGTTAAGATAAAGGCTAAGACAACAGCATTTATCTTATATATATATATATATATATATATATATATATATATATATATATATATATATATATATATATATATATATATATAGTTTTTTAATAATACATTCAGTAGACTATTTCCCCATTCAGGGATTTCAAAACAGCAGTGGTATATATTACATTTTTATGTACATATTTTTTTGCAGAGTCTTTATTTGAACCAATAAAGTGCCAAACCCTGGGTGTCTACAACATCTATTTATGTGGTGTTGGTTGTATCAAACGGGTTTTAGTATCAGCTAGAGGCGTAATGGTTCACTGAGGTCACGGGTCGGTTTGTACCTTGGTTTTGGGGTCAGTATTATTGTTATTAGTTTAGCTAAAATTAGACCAGCTAATCCTTTTTTACATATTCAAAATATGCATATGAATCAATCAATCAATGCTTTGTTCCGTGTTAGCGTTATTTAGAACCATCAGTGATAGCTGAAACAGCTTGTGAGTTATTAAACATAAGACAAAAACATGAAGGCAAAACAGAAAACAGCCCACGATCTCCTGATATGAGAATTTAAACTAAAAACATGAAATGCAAACTAAAATCTATACTTTTTAGTACATATGATGATAAGGCGTGCTGTGACACAGGTCTTAATAAAATAGTCGGTGCTGTGGCTATTGCAAAATCCTAACTTATGGACTCCACTAGCACAAGTAAACAAAGGATGGGACGCTGCAAAAGAGTCAGAGCTGAGAGCTTATAAACACACTTGTAGTCCATGATCTCTACTCCCACCGGTCCGTGAAGAGTCTGAAAAATACATTAGCTACGGTAATGACTGTACCATCTGTCTCTACAGACTGTACCATCTGTCTCTACAGACTGTACCATCTATCTCTACAGACTGTACCATCTATCTCGACAGACTGTACGAGCTATTTCTACAGACTGTACCATCTATCTCTACAAATTGTACCATCTGTCTCTACAGACCGTAGTATCTGTCTCCGGAGACTGTACCCTCTATCTCTACAGACTGAACCATCTATCTCTACAGACTGTACCATCTATCTCTACAGACTGTACCAACTATCTCTACAGACTGTACCATTTATCTCTACAGACTGTACCATCTATCTCTACAGACTGTACCATCTATCTCTACAGACTGTACCATCTATCTCTACAGACTGTACCATCTATCTCTACAGACTGTACCATCTGTCTCTAGAGACTGTACCATCCATCTCGAGAGACTGTACCAACTATCTCTACAGACTGTACCATCTATCTCTACAGACTGTACCATCTATCTCTACAGACTGTACCAACTATCTCTAAAAACTACCATCTATCTCTACAGACTGTACCATCTATCTCTACAGACTGTACCATCTATTTCTACAGACTGTACCATCTATCTCTACAGACTGTACCATCTATCTCTACAGACTGTACCAACTATCTCTACAGACTGTACCATCTATCTCTACAGACTGTACCATCTCTACAGACTGTACCGTCTATGTCTACAGACTGTACCATCTATCTCTACAGACTGTACCATCTATCTCTACAGACTGTACCATCTCTACAGACTGTACCATCTCTACAGACTGTACCAGCTATCTTTACAGACTGTACCATCTATCTCTACAGACTGTACCATCTAATTCCACAGACTGTACCATCTATCTCTTCAGACTGTACCATCTCTCCTGACTGTACCATCTATCTCTACAGACTGTACCATCTCTACAGACTGTACCATCTATCTCTACAGACTGTACCATCTCTACAGACTGTACCGTCTATCTCTACAGACTGTACCATCTATCTCTACAGACTGTACCATCTATCTCTACAGACTGTACCATCTCTACAGACTGTACCATCTCTACAGACTGTACCGTCTATCTCTACAGACTGTACCATCTATCTCTACAGACTGTACCATCTCTACAGACTGTACCAACTATCTCTTCAGACTGTACCATCTCTACGGACTGTACCATCGATCTCTACAGACTGTACCATCTAATTCGACAGACTGTACCATCTATCTCTTCAGACTGTACCATCTCTCCTGACTGTACCATCTATCTCTACAGACTGTACCATCTCTACAGACTGTACCATCTATCTCTACAGACTGTACCAGCTATCTCTACAGACTGTACCATCTAATTCCACAGACTGTACCATCTATCTCTACAGACTGTACCATCTATCTCTACAAACTGTACCATCTCTACAGACTGTACCAAGTATCTCTACAGACTGTACCATCTATCTCTACAGACTGTACCATGTATCTTCACAGACTATACCAACTGTCTCTACTGACTGTACCATCTGTCTCTACAGACTGTACCATTTACCTATACAGACGGTACCAGCTGTCTCTACAGACTGTACCAGCTGTCTCTACAGACTGTACCATCTATCTCTACAGACTGTACCGTCTATCTCTACAGACTGTACCATCTCTACAGACTGTACCAACTATCTCTACAGACTGTACCATCTATCTCTACAGACTGTACCATCTATCTCTACAGACTGAACCAACTATCTCTACAGACTGTACCATCTATCTCTACAGACTGTACCAACTATCTCTACAGACTGTACCATCTATCTCTGCAGACTGTACCATCTATCTCTACAGACTGTACCATCTATCTCTACAGACTGTACCATCTCTACAGACTGTATCATCTGTCTCTACAGACTGTACCATCTATCTCTACAGACTGCACCATCTATCTCTGCAGACTGAACCAACTATCTCTACAGACTGTACCATCTATCTCTACAGACTGTACCATCTATCTCTACAGACTGTACCAACTATCTCTACAGACTGTACCATTTATCTCTGCAGACTGTACCATCTATCTCTACAGACTGTACCATCTATCTCTACAGACTGTACCAACTATCTCTACAGACTGTACCATCTATCTCTACAGACTGTACCATCTATCTCTACAGACTGTACCAACTATATCTACAGACTGTACCAACTATATCTACAGACTGTACCAACTATATCTACAGACTGTACCAACTATATCTACAGACTGTACCAACTATATCTACAGACTGTACCAACTATATCTACAGACTGTACCAACTATATCTACAGACTGTACCAACTATCTCTGCAGACTGTACCATCTATCTCTGCAGACTGTACCATCTATCTCTACAGACTGTACCATCTATCTCTACAGACTGTACCAACTATCTCTGCAGACTGTACCATCTATCTCTACAGACTGTACCATCTATCTCTACAGACTGTACCATCTATCTCTACAGACTGTACCATCTATCTCTACAGACTGTACCAACTATCTCTGCAGACTGTACCATCTATCTCTGCAGACTGTACCATCTATCTCTACAGACTGTACCATCTATCTCTACAGACTGTACCAACTATCTCTGCAGACTGTACCATCTATCTCTGCAGACTGTACCATCTATCTCTACAGACTGTACCATCTATCTCTACAGACTGTACCATCTATCTCTAATCTGATGCTCGGAGCTGGTTTCGCTCCTTGTTGCCCAGCTCTAGCCGCCACATCAGCTGAGTCTCCTTGCCTCCATAGCAACGCAGCCTTAGCCTCAGCTTCCAGCTGTGCTCTTCCTGAGTCGGCAGCATCCAGGAGGCACTGCGGCATGAGTGGACCCCCTGAACATTTCTGCTCTTTAAAAGCTCCTGAACCAAAGACGGTGGTTCTAGAGTCCTTCACTATAGAGTCCACCTTCATGAGGACTCTGCTACAGATCTGTTCACACTCTGACTGATGAAGAACATTTATTCTGGTCTGTTTCTGACTGAAAATCCTGATGACACCTCCTTAGTCAGCACATGAACTTTAAACGTTTAAACTGAAATAGAAAATAAGGAAAACTGATGAAGCCATCAGAATCAACTAGTGCTGGGGTTTAGACTCAGACTCGACCTCAGCTAGGAGCTTCAGACCACCATGGGAACAAGATACTCCAGATTTAACAGTAGTTATTGTGTTTATCTGCATCTGTAACTCATTTATGATCATGTGTGGTTCATTTCCAGTGTTCTGGATGTTAAAGAGTGTTTCAGCTCTATAAATGTGATGCAGATGATTATTGGTGATCTCAGTATCAATGGAATTGATCCTGAATCTGAAACTAGCTGTAATCCACAAACGATCCTGATGTTGATACCAGCTCTGATCCAGAACTGACCCTGATTGTTATATTAGCTCTAATCCGGAATCATCCGGGGGTCTTTGGTCCAGATTAGTCTCCGTCCTCATGTTTACAGAGGAGGATGGAGGGAGATGCAGAGGCAGCAGCGTGAGTCCCCCACGCTGCTTCCATTAACGCCACTGCAGCTGAGAGACATGCAGCCGTTACCGGAGCCTGTGCCGCGAAAAACGGCGTTTCTCTCTGACGATCCTCGGTCTCCACGGTGTGACTCATTCTACCACGGAGGCTGTGATCAGCTGTTGAATCCTGATCGATAATCCCCATTAGAGTATCGATAATGGCAGTAAAGGGGCTCTTACCTGTGCAGCTCCTCAGTCCATCTCTGACCGGAGGATTAATCCAAAACCAGACGGTCCTTTACCGGAGACCACAGAGACCACAGAGACCTCAGCTCACTGCTGGAATCTACGTGGATGTGTGGGCAGCAAGTGGCGCGAGCCTGCGGTCCGTGGACTGAGACAAGTTAGACAGGAGGACACCGGAAGTCAGACCAGGTTCTTAAAAAATAAAAGCCCCAAAACGATTCAGATTCACTGAGCAGAAAGAGGAAGAGGGAAATAAATATAATGTTCGTTACTTAAAACAAATAGGATATTTACTATAATAAATACAAATAAAATATAATGAAGATAAACAAAGTTAATAATAAATACAAATATGTTGATAAACTAAATTAAACATAAAACTTAATAAAAAGAATGTAAAATTATAATTTAATGAGTATAAAAAAAAGAAAGAAAAAACACAAGGTAGATGACTTAAAATAAGAAATATGTTTTCTCTTTCAATATTGGCTTGGGAAGCCTGCAATGAAAACTGTGTTTTGATGTATTTTTCTCAGTAATGAGTGTCATTATTAAATCAAAAGAGACTAAAGCAGTGATCCTCAACGCCCATTTAAGCTGCCTTGTGCAGTTAAATGCCACTTATTGCCCATTTTGCCACTCTTTGATGCTTTTTGTCCATTAAAGTCACTTTTCACTCATTTTTTGCCACATTTTTGCCACTTTGGGACCATTGTTGCCACCTTTAACTCATTTTTTGGTCACTTCCCACCCATTTCTGCCCTTTTTTGCCATTTTCTCCCCGTGTTTGCTGCTTTTAGCCCATTTTTGACACTTTTATCCTGCTTTTTTTTTTTTTTTTTGCCACTTTTTGCCTTTATTGCCAATTTAAGGTGTCTTATGCAATTGAAAGCCACTTTTTGCCCTTTTTTCCCATCTTAATTCAGATTTTTTGCCCAGTTTTGTCACTTTTCACACATTTTTTGCCAAATTTTTGTGACTTTACAACCATTTTTGCCACCGCTAACTCATTTTTTGGTCACTTCTCCCCCAGTTTTGCCACTTTCTGCCCTTTTATGCCACTTTTTCTTCCTATTTTTTCCACTTTTTCTCTCAGTGTTTGCTGCTTTTAGCCCATTTTTGCTACCTTTAACCTACCTTAATTGCCACTTTTCTGCACTTAGATTGTGGCTCTTGCAAAGGCATTTTTTAACAGTTTGGCTCTTTGGTTGAGCAGGGTTGAGTAATCCAAAACGTTGTGCTTTGTAAATTGTACTTTGTCTATCTTTGTATTTCCACCTGTAACTTTGTGTTTCTTGCTGCTGCCTGTCTTGGCCAGGTCTCCCTTGAAAAAGAGGTTTTTAATCTCAATGGGACCAACCTGGTTAAAGAAAGGTTAAATGAAATAAAATAAAACACTGGACTAAATCGGTCAGCAGACTGAAATCTGCATAAAATAGAGTAAAATACAATCCTGCTCCTCCCTTAAAAATGTCCAAATGGTATAGTCCAACGCTGCGAAATATTGCAAGTAAACTTAATTTAACCATTGTAAAAATGTTGGTAATGTAGATGCAACTCTGTTTCAAAAGAACGCCTCAAATATTGAATAAATAAATAAAAATGTATAACCTCATGTGAAAGAATATTTCTTCTCCTTTTTTCATTATGCTGGGTGCTTGAGTATATTTTCTTTTTTATTTATTTTTGATTCTCTTGTTGTAAATCAGGGACAACTGGCGACCTACGTTTCAAAATGAATCCATTAGTGGGTAAAAATAAATAAATGAAATAAAATGAAAATAAGGGTGTCAAACTTAAGGCCAGGGGGCCAAATCCGGCCCGTGGTGCAGTTATACCCGGCCCACCAGATGATATTTTCATTGTAACTGGCCCACCAGTATGAGGTCTGCAGATTTCCTTCAGTATTAAAATGTAAACTCAACCATGACGACTCATAACATCCTTGCTGAGTCAGGAAAAAGTCAGGAACGTAGGAGAAATTCATGTTTTCTTTATATTTTCAATTTTACATCTCACAGTTATGACTAAAAGTTGTAGTTTTGACTTTTTATCTCATATTTTTGCCTTTTAGATTCATAATTTTACATTTTAAATCCTCTTTTGACCTCTTAACCCTTTACCTACTGCCATAGCTCAGACACTATGTTTAATATGTCCGGAGTATTATTACCGTAACTCCTTCAAAGTTTGTCCAATCAGAAAAATTCCAGTGGTGTTGGAAAGCTGAGAACTGTGGGCATGCGCACATATATGGCTCATTACGGTACTCGCAACCATGCGATGTGGGCATTCATAGAAAAACATCAGTTTTGTATCTTTCTTCTTTTAAACTGCTGACAATTCCATATAATGCAATAATCATTAACCAGATGTTGAAAGTCAAGTTAAAGAGAAACAGACAGCAAAGCTTTCAGATTTACAGCCATGATAACAAAAAATGTCCAAATGGCCATTTTAAACTCAGTGAATAAAGGGTTAAAGTCATAAATTTGGCTTTTATCTCATGTTTTCACCTTTTTGCAACTCTTATTTTGACTTTAATCTCATTTTTTACCCTTAAAACTCATGATTTTTAACATAATTTCAAATTTTGACTTTTAAAACTCATAAATTTGAAATTTAATCTCATCTTTTGACATTTTAAACTCACGATTTCGATGTTTATTTCATATTTTGATTGTTAAATATCATGATTTTGTATTTTTTTCTCAGTTTTGCTGACCATTTCAACTCCTAACTTTGACTTTTAGCTCATTTTCTTACCTTTAAAACTCGTGATTTTGATTTTTACCTCATACTTTGACAGTTAAAAATCATTTCTTAAGTATTCTATCTCATACTTTGCCTTTTAAAAACATAATTTTGACTTTAAATGTCATGTTTTTACCTTTACACCTTATAGATTTGCCTTTTTATCTCAGATTTTGAGTTTTTAACTCATGTTTGTTATCATGTTGACTTTTAATCCCAAAATCATCTATGTTGTCATTCAGTGGTTAAATCTTGACCCTGTTCAGCCCTCAGGTTAGACCCAAATCCAGATCTCGGCCCCTGCTGTGACTGAGTTTGACGCCCCTGAGTTAAAACAAGGAGGTCTCGCTTTGATTACATGCTACTGAAGAGACCTGTCCCCTCTGTAACACCAGCAATGCCGGCCTCCAGTACATCCTGTCAGGCTGCAGGGTGGCAGACACACCACCCAGTGTGCAAGGGTCGCCCGGAGCATCAACACCCCGGACAAACACGGCAAGGCTCCTCTATCAGGGCAATGGGTGGAAAGTCAGGCTTTGAGGGCAGCGCCAGTTCCCCAGGAGATCAGTGAAATATCTCTTTGGCTGGATGGATGTAGTGATACGGTGATAGGGAGGAGGGAGAGGAGTTACTGAACAGAGATCCCCGCCATCACTCCCCCACCAGGAGATGTACCGGTGTTAACCCTCAGGCAGCACCAGGGACGTTTCTGTCTTTTTTCCTCTTCCTCTGCTCACCGTTTTGGCTGTTTGTGCATATGGTTGAATTTTTGGAACAAAGTTTCTTTCTAGGCAAATTTTCAAATTTCAATTGTTCTATCAGGTCAGAGGAACACTGTGAAACAAATTTACTACCTTTAAAGCCATTAAGGACAAAAATGTTCACTTACAAAAAACTGCTATAAAAACTTAACAGATTCATATTTTTTTCTGCTTTTTTTGTGTAAATCTCTCAAACAACTTCAGCTGTGCTTAAAACTACCAAACATTCAATCATCTTGAGGATTTTAACCCTTCAAATGCCAGCTTGATTACTTAAAGTCAATGTTTTTATGAAATAAAAGCAAAAAAATGTGAAATCTTCCTTAAACCAAATGTTGGATGGCTGGGGCGTTATTTGTAAATCCAGCGTGGACATGTCTATGATTAGCCAAAATACTGACTTTGATGCATTTTTAGTTTTTGTGTAGCATCTGATTTAACATTTACTACCCATTCCAGTCATTAAGGACAAAAACGTCCACTTCCTAAAACGACAATAAAAATAGTATACATTAATATCTTTTCTGTTTTTTTTTTTTTTTTTTTTGGTTAAATCTTTTGATCAACTTCAGTTCCAATCAAAACAATCAAATAATAAATAATTTTGAGGATTTTAACCCTTTAATTGCCAGTTTGATTACAGGATGGTCATATATTTTCTAAAAAAACACACCAAACAGTCATTATTTTCCAGATAACTGATGTTGGGGGGTAAGGGTGTGTTATTTTTTTAAATCAGTCCTGGGTTTGTCAAACATTAGCCAAAATACTGACTTTCATGCATTTGTAGTTTTTGTGTAGCATCCAAAAGTTTTGAGCACAGCCAAAATTGTTTAAGAGATCTATGCAAAAACAAAAGCAGAAGACATACAGAATCAACCTGTAAAGATTTATAGCAGTTTTTTGGAAGTGGACATTTTTGTCCTTAATGGCTTTAAAGGTAGTAAATTAAAGGGATGTCTGAGGGTGAAAGGAGAGTAACCGTCGCTGGTCTGATGCCCACAGGTGTTCAGGAAGACGACCCCTGGTGAAGCTGCACACCTGTGAACATAGGTACCATTGGAGGTGCTCCAGGCAGAAATGCCCAGCAGGAAGACGACTATGGTCCTCTACTATAAAACTCTAGTGGGTCTGCTCTCAGACTTGATGGTCAGAATGGTTCCACATCACATCTAAACCAGCTGTTGGCTTTATAAAGGTGTGACTTTACCTGAACAGCCTGGCAGCACAGCCATGTTCTCATGTTGTTGTTGCACTTCAGGAAAGATCCAGTTTTACTGTCAAACCTCCTCAGGTATGAAAGAGAACTTCTCAGTACGCTTTAAATACTCTCATCTTTACATGAGTAGAGATTTCAGGCCAGTACTCTTAAACACATTTAACCAAAGTGTACTTTTTCAAAGATTATGTTTGATGCCTCTAACCTTTATTTAGAGATGAGCTGAAGAGAGAGAGAGGGAGACAGAGAGGGGAAAGACAAACAGCACCTAGACCAGGAGTGGATCTCTCTATGAGTACATGGAGGACTCCAGGTTCTGTTTATGGGTCCTCTGAGCTGAACCAGTGCCACCAAAGTGTGTTTTTACCCGTGTGGGAAACTCCTGTTGTATTTCCACCTCAGTAAACAGGAACCATTTTCAAACCCTCGCTCTGTCCAGTCCTGACAGTCCTCCGCTGTTCGTCGTCTCACTTGAACTCACAGGCTTTTATTTTGAAGGACAGGCCAACAGCGTAATAGTGTAACAGCATTGAAGTTGACTGTGGCTGATTCATTCAGCTGACCCACAGACAGGAGCAGAAAATGTTTTCCATCTCTGAGTGGCTCCTAGATGAGACATGAAATCCCTCCATCCATGTTCCTGTTAGCACACTGAAGGATGATGGGAAATCTACATAGATAATGTCAAGCTGGAGATCACATCATAAAACCACTAACTCAACATCATGGTCAGATTAAACTCCTGCAGTGATTCAATGAAGAGCGATCGTCCCAACATTTATGAACCTCATCCCTCTGTTTGAAGGCTACTGAAGCAGCTCATTCATCTGTAGGCTCTATGAGCTCAGGTTATCACCTGAACTGATCAGGACATGTCAGTCAGAGCTGTCGTCCTCCTGCTGCTGCCTGTCTCTAGTTCAGCAGTAAAACCTGAAGCTCAGCCAGCTGAGGACGTCCATGAGGAAGAGAGGGACCCTGGGTAAAGCTGTGGACAGCCCTGACACAGATCTAGAGGGTTCATGCTGGCATGTGTGCTAGAGCCTGTTTGGTCACCCATCTATCCAGTCCAGGGTTCACACCATCATAAATGAGACTGATTTCCTTTGGGGGGGGGGGGGGTCTAGACCAGTTTTTAATCTGAAATTAAGGGCCCAGTTCAGGCTCACCCAAACACCAGTCTCCTGGTCCAGGAGGGTCTTTGACTCAGTAGGTAGTGGCCTTTCAGACATGAGTTAGAAGGGGGGAGAAGTCTTGTTTTTAGAAAACCTGGGACAGCACTGGATACGTCATGTTTCCCAAGTTTAGAGGATAAACAGCACAGACTCTGACTGATGATGGCTGACATGAATGAAGGAATCTCTGGATCAGTCGTCTACGTACCGGTGCATCTCTGCAAATGAGAATATCATGTAAAGGTTTGTTTTTCCTGTAGTTAATACAAATATTCAAAATATTATATATTCATGACACACAATCAATCCTTCTCTGTCCTGAAGCTAAAATAAAGGTTATCCTTTACAGCCTGTAAAACATTCCATCCTTGTCTGTGAAGATGACATTGTCCTTTACAGCCTGTAAAACATTCAATCCTTGTCTGTGAAGATGACATTGTCCTTTACAGCCTGTAAAACATTCCATCCTTGTTGGTGAAGATGACATTGTCCTTTACAGCCTGTAAAACATTCCATCCTTGTCTGTGAAGATGACATTATCCTTTACAGCCTGTAAAACATTCCATCCTTGTCTGTGAAGATGACATTGTCCTTTACAGCCTGTAAAACATTCCATCCTTGTCTGTGAAGATGACATTGTCCTTTACAGCCTGTAAAACATTCCATCCTTGTCGGTGAAGATGACATTATCCTTTACAGCCTGTAAAACATTCCATCCTTGTCGGTGAAGTTGACATTATCCTTTACAGCCTGTAAAACATTTCATCCTTGTCGGTGAAGATGACATTATCCTTTACAGCCTGTAAAACATTCCATACTTGTCGGTGAAGATGACATTATCCTTTACAGCCTGTAAAACATTCCATCCTTGTCGGTGAAGATGACATTATCCCTTATAGCCTATAAAACATTCCATCCTTGTCTGTGAAGATGACATTATCCTTCATAGCCTACAAAACATTCCATCCTTGTCTGTGAAGATGTTGTGATCCTTCAAGGCCTATAAAATATTCCATCCGTGTCTGTGAAGATGATGTTTTTCTTCAAAGCATCTCAAACATCCCATCCTTGTCGGTGAAAATAACATTATCCTTTACAGCCTGTTAAACATTCTATCCTGGTCTGTGAGGAGGATGTTTTTCCATCATAGCGTTTCAAACATTCCATCCTCCTCTGTGAAGATAAACATTCCATCCTTGTCTGTGAATATGACATCATCCTTTACCGGCTATCAAACATTCCATACTTGTCTGTGAAGATGACATTATGCTTCTTCACCAATTAAACATTCCATCCTTTGTTTTGAAGATGACATTGTCCTTTACAGCCTATAAAACATTCCATCCTTGTCTGTGAAGATGACATAATCCTTTACAGTCTACAAAACAATCCATCCTTGTCTGTGAAGATAACATTAACCTTCATAGCCTACAAAACATTCCATCCTTGTCTGTAAATATGACATTATCCTTTACAGCCTACAAAACAATCCATCCTTGTCTGTGAAGATGACATTATCCTTTATAGCCAATAAAATATTCCATCCTTGTCTGTGAACATTGGATTATCCATTACAGCCTACAAAACATTCCATCCTTGTCCGTAAAGATGAAGTTTTTCTTCAAAGCATCTCAAACATTCCATCCTTGTCAGTGAAGATGACATTATCCTTTACAGCCTGTAAAACATTCTATCCTGGTCTGTGAGGAGGATGTTTTTCCGTCATAGCATTTCAAACATTCCATCCTCCCCTGTGAAGATAAACATTCCATCCTTGTTGGTGAAGATGACATCATCCTTTATAGCCTACAAAACATTCCATCCTTATCTGTGAATATGACATCATCCTTTACCGGCTATCAAACATTCCATACTTGTCTGTAAAGATGACATCATGCTTCATCACCAATAAAACATTCCATCCTTTGTTTGAAAGATGACATTGTCCTTTACAGACTATAAAACATTCCATTCTTGTCTGTGAAGATGACATTATCCATCATCACCAATAAAACATTCCATCCTTGTCTGTGAAGATGTTGTGATCCTTCAAGGCCTATAAAATATTCCATCCGTGTCTGTGAAGATGACGTTTTTCTTCAAAGCATCTCAAACATTCCATCCTTGTCGGTGAAGATGACATTATCCTTTACAGCCTGTAAAACATTCTATCCTGGTCTGTGAGGAGGATGTTTTTCCGTCATAGCGTTTCAAACATTCCATCCTACCCTGTGAAGATAAACATTCCATCCTTGTTGGTGAAGATGACATCATCCTTTGTAGCCTACAAAACATTCCATCCTTATCTGTGAAGATGACATTATCCTTTACAGCCTATAAAATATTCCATCCTTGTCTGTGAAGATGACATTATCCTTCATAGCCTACAAAACATTCCATCCTTGTCTGTGAAGATGTTGTGATCTTTCAAGGCCTATAAAATATTCCATCTGTGTCTGTGAAGATGACTTTTTTCTTCAAAGCATCTCAAACATTCCATCCTTGTCGGTGAAGATGACATTATCCTTTACAGCCTGTAAAACATTCTATCCTGGTCTGTGAGGAGG
Source organism: Cheilinus undulatus (assembly GCF_018320785.1). NCBI lineage: Eukaryota > Metazoa > Chordata > Actinopteri > Labriformes > Labridae > Cheilinus > Cheilinus undulatus. The sequence continues at coordinate 661,507 of NC_054877.1, read as the reverse complement.
ATGTTTTTCCGTCATAGCGTTTCAAACATTCCATCCTCCCCTGTGAAGATAAACATTCCATCCTTGTTGGTGAAGATGACATTATCCTTTATAGCCTACAAAACATTCCATCCTTATCTGTGAAGATGACATTATTCTTTACAGCCTATAAAATATTCCATCCTTGTCTGTGAAGATGACATTATCCTTCATAGCCTACAAAACATTCCATCCTTGTCTGTAAAGATGTTGTGATCTTTCAAGGCCTATAAAATATTCCATCCGTGTCTGTGAAGATGACGTTTTTCTTCAAAGCATCTTAAACATTCCATCCTTGTCGGTGAAGATGACATTATCCTTTACAGCCTGTAAAACATTCCATCCTTCTCTGTGAGGAGGATGTTTTTCCGTAATAGTGTTTCAAACATTCCATCCTTGTCTGTGAATATGACATCATCCTTTACCGGCTATCAAACATTCCATACTTGTCTGTGAAGATGACATTTTGCTTCATCACCAATTAAACATTCCATCCTTTGTTTTGAAGATGACATTATCCTTTACAGCCTATAAGACATTCCATTCTTGTCTGTGAAGATGACATTATCCATCATCACCAATAAAACATTCCATTCTTTGATGGGAAGATGACATTATCCTTTACAGCCTATAAAACATTCCATCCTTCCTTGTGAAGATGACATTATCCTTTACAGCCTAATAACATTCCATCCTTCCTTGTGAAGATGACATTATCCTTTACAGTCTACAAAACATTCCATCCTCCCCTGTAAATATGACATTATCCTTTACAGCCAACAAAACATTCCATCCTTGTCTGTGAAGATGACATTATCCTTTATAGCCTATAAAATATTCCATCCTTGTATGTGAACATAAGATTATCCATTACAGCCTACAAAACATTCCATCCTTGTCTGTGAATATCACATTATGCTTTACAGCCTACAAAACATTCCATCCTTGCCTGTAAAGATGATTTAATCTTTTATGGCTTCTAAAACATTCCATCCTTTCCTCTGAAGATAATGTTATCCTTTATAGCCTATAAAACCATTCAATCCTTGCCTGTAAAGATAATGTTATCCTTCATAGCCTATAAAACATTCCATCCTTGCCTGTAAAGATAATGTTATCCTTCATAGCCTATAAAACATTCCATCCTTGCTTGTAAAGACAATGTTTTCCTCCATAGCCTATAAAACATTCCATCCTTGCCTGTAAAGATAATGTTATCCTTCATAGCCTATAAAACATTCCATCCTTGCCTGTAAAGATAATGTTATCCTTCATAGCCTATAAAACATTCCATCCTTGCCTGTAAAGATAATGTTATCCTTCATAGCCTATAAAACATTCCATCTTTGCCCGTAAAGATAATGTTATCCTTCATAGCCTATAAAACATTCCATCCTTGCCCGTAAAGATAATGTTATCCTTCATAGCCTATAAAACATTCCATCCTTGCCCGTAAAGATAATGTTATCCTTCATAGCCTATAAAACATTCCATCCTTGCCCGTAAAGATAATGTTATCCTTCATAGCCTATAAAACATTCCATCCTTGCCCGTAAAGATAATGTTATCCTTCATAGCCTATAAAACATTCCATCCTTGCCCGTAAAGATAATGTTATCCTTCATAGCCTATAAAACATTCCATCCTTGCCTGTAAAGATGATGTTATCCTTCATAGCCTATAAAACATTCCATCCTTGCCCGTAAAGATAATGTTATCCTTCATAGCCTATAAAACATTCCATCCTTGCCTGTAAAGATAATGTTATCCTTCATAGCCTATAAAACATTCCATCCTTTCCTCTGAAGATAATGTTATCCTTTATAGCCTATAAAACCATTCAATCCTTGCCTGTAAAGATAATGTTATCCTTCATAGCCTATAAAACCATTCATCTTTGCCCGTAAAGATAATGTTATCCTTCATAGCCTATAAAACATTCCATCCTTGCCCGTAAAGATAATGTTATCCTTCATAGCCTATAAAACATTCCATCCTTGCCTGTAAAGATAATGTTATCCTTCATAGCCTATAAAACATTCCAACTGAATACAACATAACAAACTGACACTAGAGCTGCAAGCAGCACTGAACGGGCCCTCGCACCTCTGCACACGTCTGGTGTTGGTACATTCTGGGTTGTGGTCTCGTCAGAAACAATAACCAGTTACAGTGATGTCTGTCCAGACTGAACCGTCAAACAGCCATCAACTTTAGTCTTTCAGAGACAGCATTCAGTGAAAGCACAGAGTTAAAATGTAATGTTGGATGAAAAATCTTGCATGGAGGATTGTTGACTACCAGCTGTGTGCTTTGTTGACATAAAGGTATGGTCAAAGAGCAACTCTAGTCAAAGTTGTGAGCCTGTTGCTCATGGGTCCAGGTGTGTTTAACTGATTAGTACCTTTACAGTTATATTTCACCCCTGAAACACTTTGATTGTGACCTAACTTTGCTGCATTTTTTTTTTGTGCAAAGTTTGAAAGCAGGTAATCTATACTTTCTGTTACACAGAGAATGAAATATTTTCATGGACATGACTTTTCAAGTAAAGACTCTGGACCTTTACATCTGAGCAAGGACCAAATCTGAGGATCTGCCTAGAATTATTATTTACACGTAGACTTTTGACCTTCAAATGTGTGAGGTAAACATCTTGGGAACTGCTGTGGTTGATTTCAGCAGGATTTGGCCAACCTTGAAATGAATGGAATTTTTTTTGTTGTTACTTCCAGCTACATTTATGACATGGTGATACATCTAAATTCAAAAGGCCACCAAAGTCGCACCCTTTGAGTTTGATACATTTTGCTTTTATCATAATAATTCCTCTTATTTTACACCACAGATTAAATTGTTAACGAATTCCTTAAAGGAGATGATGCTAGAATGACCCCTGGAGAGGATTACTTTGACCAGTATCTGCACACAAAATTCAAAATGGCAGATTTCCTGTTGATTTTACAATATGGGTCCAAATTGCTTTATTGTAGGTCCCAACATGATACATAAGCATACCAAATATTAAAATCCTAGGATAAAAGTGGTGCAAGGGTTAATGTTTTGAAAACTTCTGGGGGGCGCCACTGAGCCAATAGGCCACACCCACCAGCTTCAGCCATATCATTCTTCTCAGTCTCTCACAAGGAAGTTTTCCACCAAGTTTCATGGCTGTACAAGTATGTTCAGCATATGGAATAAACTACTTCCTGTTTCATGGCTAACAAAAAAATCCCCATGACCACTCCTTTTGATGTAGACTTTTGACCTTCACATATGTGTAAGGTCAACATCTTGGGACATTCTTGGGAGATTTCAGCAGCTTTTGGCCAAGCTTGTAATTAATGTTTTTTTTTTTTTTTTTTGTGGGGACCAGCTACTTTTATGACATGGTAAAAAAAATCTGCTTTTGATTAGCTGCCATGGCCACGCCCTTTGAGTTTGGTACAACATTTTTCTAACTTTTAATCCTCCAGGGCTGACCTTATTTTACACCAAAGATGAAGCAGATGAAATAAATCCTCAGAGGAGAGGGCGCACCAGTAGTCGAATGGTTAAGGCGCGCACCATCTACGTGGGCGGTCGGGGTTCGAATCCAGCCTGAGGCCCTTTGCTGCATGTCTTTCCCTTACTTCCGTCCCTGTTTCTGAGTCTATCCACTCTCCTCCTCTATCCAATAAAGCCAAAAACAAAAACAGGTCAGATCTTTCTTTTTAGACTCTGGAAGGGAATTTTTCCACCAAGTTTCAAGGCTGTGAAAGAATGTTAAGCATATAAAATTAACTACTTCCTGTTTCAAGGGAAACAAAAAATCCCCATGGCCACGCCTTTTCTTGCAGACTTTTGACCTCTAAGGGCCATCTGAAGGTCAATGTCTTGGGAGCTGTGTGAGCAAATTTCAGCAGGATTTGGCCAATCTTGTAATTAATGGGATTTTTAGTGAGGGCTAGCCACTATTATTGCATGGAATGACACCTAAATGTCATGAGCTGCCATAGCCACGCCCTTTGAGCTTGGTACAACATTTTTCTAACTTTTAATCCTCCAGGGCTGACCTTATTTTACACCAAAGATGAAGCTGATTGGATCAACACAGTGTGCTACAGGAGCTGCCTTTTTTAAATATTGGAGGGGCGCCACTGAGTCATCTAGCCACACCCACCAACAGATTTCACATCATTTACTTCAGGTCCCTCTGGGCATTATGTATCCCAAGTTTCATGTCTTTACAAGTATTTTAAGCCCATGAAAAAACTACTTCCTGTTTTCTGACAGATAAAATGCCGCCACGGCGTCATCGTTAGACGTATACTTTTGATTCTCTACAAAAATGAAGATACACATCTTAGGATGTGTCTGCATGAATTTTAGTGAGATTTGGTCAACTTGAGTGAAATGATTTACCAGAAGCAATTTTCTTTCTCTTACCACAAGGTGGCGCTGTATATTTTTTTGAAAAGTACAATTGCCAATGTGTTTGGGTGCATGCTCTCATCAAGCGCATGGAATCTTGTTCAGGCATGATTAAATTCAGCTGAGTTATGGCTCTTCAAAATTTAAGGGAAAAAAATGTCGATGTTGAAGTTTGCCATCCCGTAACAGCCACGCCCTCCTCCAAAACTCAGATTTTTCTACAGTGCTGCACCAACATCTTAACGCCTTCCTGACACTTATTTGAGGTGAATACATTAAATCACTGATCATCAACTGGTGGTCCGGGGGCCATATCAGGCCCCCCAGAGCTTCCTGTCCGGCCCCCGAAAGATCACTAAATTCAGAAAAGGAGGAAAAGAAGATGTTGAGGTTTTAAGAGTATCCTTTGGCTTCAAACGTCTGCAGCTGTTAAATCCATCCCACAAGCAATTAATATTAAAATAGTTTGAGAATGGCTTAACATTTGATCTGTTTTACAGATAAATATCTACATAATTAGTAGATATTTAAAAATAGGGTTAAGGTTGGCAGAAGTGCTGAAAAAAATGACCAGATGATGTGTCAAAAAGAGGTTAAAATGTGGCAAAAATTGGTTAAAGAGGTAAAAAGGGGCAAAAAAAGTATCATAAATTGGTTACAAATGATAAAAACAGTTCAAAAAAGTAATGAAAATGGGTTAGAATAGGCAAAATAGAAGAAAAATGGCAAAAATGGGTAAAAGAGTGGCAAAAAATTGGTTTAAGGAAGCAAAAAGGGACAAAAGTATCAACAATGGGTTATAAGTGGAAAAAACACAGCAGAAATAGCCTGGTTTCCAAATTCCACACTGTGCCCCGTACCTACAGGAGCCTAGTTTGGGAGTTGCTTTTTCCCCCTTCCTTCCTCTTGTTCTCTTTTTCAGCTGAGTAAAAGGGGCGCTGCTCGTGTGGCAGTTCTCCCGCTCCTGTCCTCCCCCTGTTATGGGTCAGTGTCTTTTTTATGTTTCTTGGACGGGATGTAACTGAAAGGCAATTTCCACCCCGGGGATCAATAAAGGATTGATTGACTGATTAAATGATAAATTGGTGAAAAGGTGATCAAGAGTGGCACACAAGGGAAATAACTGGCAGAAAAGATGCAAAAGGTGGTTAAAGACTGGCAAAAAAAATGGGTGAAAACCGGCAAAAATGGGTTAGAAGTTGCAACTTCTGCTGTAAAAATGTAATGAAAAGAGGTTAAAAAGTGGCAAAAAAAAGGAGATAAAACATGCAGGAAAGTGGTTTAAAGGGGTTAAAGAAAGGCAAAAATTGGGTTAAAGAGGCATAAAGGGGTTAAAATAAGTTACTACTGGTGTTAAATCACAATGGTGGAGGGCTGGTTCTCTGGGATTTTTAGGGGTCCAGCCAAATCTGTCAGGCCTGTCTCCTTGTGGCTTCCTGCATGATAGTTAATCTGGATAGATCTCACTGGTAATGCCTAAAAATGTCTAGTTCAAAAGTGTTTTGAAAGAAAACACAAATACCACTAAAATAATATGTTAACCAGACCAAAATATTTATTTAAAAGCCTTGCAATGGCTAAAAAAAAAAGCCCCTAATTTTGCTAATTCCTTCAAAATGGTGGATTTCCTGTTGGAGATAGGGGAGGGACCCAAGAGGCTGTCTTGTAGATCTCCCCAAGCTGCATCAGCACGCAAAATTTCAGAGATATTGGAAAAGTGAAAGGAGGGGGCTTTAACTTTGAAAACTGTTAGGGGGCGCTATCGAGGCAGTTCCCAAAAGTTTTAGAGGAGTCCCATAAAATATCACATTTTTCACCAGACCTGATCCACATGCAGAAATTCAGGACTTTTACACGTTTGGATACTTAAATCAAAGGCTCAGTCATTCAAGTTAGAAATAGGTCCTTGTACTGTTTCAGTGCAGTAATAATAAACATATAGACCTGTTAGTTCAGTTTGAAAACACACATTTCTGATTTTCATGAACACTATGAAGGTAACAGATTCGCCGAGGCTTCCCATGGTTAAGGCCGGCTCTGCATCAGTTCCTCTAAAGTTGGTACGTGTTTGACTGTGAATGTATTACTGGTAGATTATTTTTACATGTATTCAGGTATAAATAGAGTTGATTATAGTCTCCTCTCTCCTAGAAACAGGACCGTTTTCCTCCTCTGTTCCAACATGAAAGCTGTTCATTGTTTACTGGATCAGAAGCCTCCTCAGTCTGCAGCCTGCCACACACTGAATGAACACATGGTTGTTAACCTCCACAAACATCAGCGTTTGTTCTAGTTAGTTCTCTGTTTGTACAGGACTTCTACATCATGTTCTGATGTCTGTTCTTCTGCTAAAGCATCAGAGGGATTTATGCAGATCTTTGCTGTATTTGCAGTAAAATCCTAAAACCATCTGAACAGGCAGAAATATGGAGGAACAGGGTTTTTATCCCACGGTAGGGGGCAGATTCAGAGAACAGACAGATCCAACAGAAAGGGAAAGTTAGGATCTTTTCTTTTGTTTCTACAGAGATCTGAAAAGAAAAAGCCGTACCGCCTAACTGGAGGATGTTTGGGTTTATAGTGTCCCATACAGGACACCATACCGGTGGAAACAGAGAAGGTTGTGGTATGACAGCCTCTGAAGCAAAGCCTTGAGAGATTCAACCAACTTTCACTTGTTTTGTTGCTCATCGAAGGCCAAAATGAACTGATTTTCTATCATCATTAAATATAACATTGTCAACATTTAAAATCACATCACTCATCACTGGCAGTTTTGATGTGGTTAGCAACGCTACGTTAGAGCGTTCAGGTCATCCACTACCTTCAGATAAAACCTCTTTTCAAGAATTAGTCGATGCTCCTGGGTTGATGGATGCTAGACAATATTCATTCTATTCTAACACGCACAATTCATATTCTAGAATCGATTATATTTTAATTTCAGATTCAACTGGAAAAAACATTAACTTGACTATACATAATATCTTCATTTCAGATCCTGCCCCTGTTTCTCTAACTTTTTGTCCAACCTCACCAAATGTAAGCTGCAAACGTTGGACTTTTAATAATGCCTTGGCAAAAGAAAGTGATTTCATTGAACTAATAACTCCGAAGATAAAATACTTTCTTGAATTTAATATGTCTCCAGAAATCGCAGTTGGAACCATTTAGGAGGCCTTTAAAGCAACGTGTCGGGGTTGGATGATCAGTTATGCTTCCTATAAAAATAATAATAAAAAAAAAAAAGATAAACACTTAAAGAAACTAAAGGAATTAGAAATCAAACATATGGCAGATCCCACCAATGAAGAGATTAAAAAAGAGATGTTTCTAATAAGATCCAAAACACAAAAAGTAGTGTGTGAGGAGTTTGCTTTTATGCAATACAAATTTAAAAAAGAATACCATGAAAGTGGTGAAAAGGCAGGAAAAATGCTGCCATTCCAGTTAAAAAAAGCTGAACAGAAAAACACTGTCACTGCAATAACAGATGATGATGATGGCATTATTGTGACAGATCATGAAGCAATTAATCATATTTTTAGAGCATATTATTCATCACTTTATCAATCAGAACATAAAATAGAAAAGCCAACTAGAATCTTTTTTTAAGAACATGCCAGTACCCGTTTCAGAGCAAAGAGATGAGGATGAAACTGAAGCTCCTGTTCAAGTATCTGAAGTACTTAAAGCAATAAATGGTCTTTCTGATGGCAAAGCTCCAGGAGGAGATGGTTATACAACAGAATTTTACAAATGTTTTTCTAGAGAAATTGCTCAACTTTTAACTAAACTGTATAATGTTATAATGAAAAGACAGTGTATGCCACCAACCATGAGAGCAGCAATAATCTCACTTATACCAAAGCCGGGCAACGACCCTTTGACCACAAAAACTACAGGCCACTGAGCCTACTTAACAGCGATCAAACTCTTTGCAAAAATTTTAGCAAATCGACTTGAAACAGTAACTCCACGTTTAATTCATTTAGACCAAGTTGGCTTCATACCTGGACGTTTGATGTCCAGCAGTATGAGACGGCAGTTTCAGCTAATGCGTAGGGCAAGCTCGTTCCAGCATCCAGTGATCGCAGTGCCACTGGATGCTGAGAAAGCTTTTGATAGAGTAGAACGGCCAGACTTGTTTTATGCTCTGTCACAATATGGTTGTGGACCGCACTGTCTGCAGTGGGTTAAAGCTATTTACCACAATCTAGTTTCATCAGTTAAACCAAATAACATAATTTCTACCTCTTTTCAACTCTTTCGCTCCACGAGACAAGGCTGTCATGTCTAGTTTTACTCCTCGTGTCTCATGTTTAGTTAATTCCTGTGTTTCATGTTTAGTTAATTCCTGTGTTTCATGTTTAGTTAATTCCTGTGTCTCATGTTTAGTTAATTCCTGTGTTTCATGTTGAGTTAATTCCTGTGTCTCATGTTTAGTTAATTCCTGTGTTTCATGTTGAGTTAATTCCTGTGTTTCATGTTGAGTTAATTCCTGTGTTTCATGTTTAGTTAATTCCTGTGTTTCATGTTGAGTTAATTCCTGTGTCTCATGTTGAGTTAATTCCTGTGTTTCATGTTTAGTTAATTCCTGTGTTTCATGTTTAGTTAATTCCTGTGTTTCATGTTTAGTTAATTCCTGTGTTTCATGTTGAGTTAATTCCTGTGTCTCATGTTTAGTTAATTCCTGTGTTTCATGTTTAGTTTACTCTTGTGTAGTTTATTCCCTGTGCTTCTTGTTTAGTTATTCCATGTTTTAGATTTCCTCCCTGTGTTTTAGTTTCCCTCCTTGTGTTTGGTTCTTCGTATCCTCCTGTGTTTCCTTTGTTCAGCTTCTAGTGTTTAGTTTTGTCATTCAGTCCTCGTGTGCTTCTTCTGTTAGGTTCCATGTTTCCTGTTTTACTTTGTAGTTGCCTTCCCTTGTGTGTGATTCCAGTTTTGCTTCCTGCCTGAGTTTCCCTCCACTTTGATTATCCTCACCAGTTCCACCTGTGTCTCGTTATCCACACCTGTCTCCCATAGTGCAATCACTCCCAGTGTATTTAGTCTCTGAGTCTCCCTGTGTCTGTGTCGGTTCATTGTAGATGTCTTCCCCGTGTTACTCCTCGTGCTTCTTTTTGGATTTAGTTTGTTTCATGGACTTTGATTTTGTAGTAAGTAATTTTGTTTGTTAATTAAACCAGTCTTTTATTTTATCTGCATTTTGGGTCCTCCATTTTGAGTTTTTCCTGCAACCTGACACCCTTGGCCTGTATGATACAACTGGATGAAGAGATTACAGGAATCACAGTTGGCAGTCATGAATTTAAATTAAGCATGTATGCAGTCGATGTTTTATTGACATTTGCAAAACTATTACAGTCTATTCCCAGAATGCTTCAAATTATTGAATCCTTTGGAAACCTAACGGTGTACATGATTAACTGGGGCAAGAGTGAAACCAGTTCAATCCCAGCAGCATTTGTGGGTGTGTTTCTATTCAAAGTTTTGGAGAGAGAGAGTTTGAAGATGCACCGCCGGTCAAGGAGACGAGGAAGTGGTAGAAGTGGTTGTAGTCGGAGCTTAAAAGAGAGAAAGAGAGCGAATTGAAGAGAGAATACTCACAATGCTGGGAGGAATAGTGGAATATTATCCCTCTGACATGACATTCAGTCATCTGGTAATTGGAGCCACAGTGACTCCGTGCACCATGAGAGTCCACCAGCAGCACATACCAAATCCAATGCTTTACCTCACTGGGGCAGGGGTGGGAGTAATCGGTGAATGCCGATGAGGGGACGTGGTGCGGGTTTCAGGGGTGGTCAATACACGACGTTCAGTCGTCCGGTTAGACCAAAACTGCCGTGCATCTGTGAGCAGCCGCCGCGACTCTGTACGCCACGAGAGCCCACAAAGCAGCACATACCGAAGCCGATGCTTTTCCTCACGGTGGCTGGGGTGGGGACATGCTGGGGGTTGCAGGGGTGGTCAAAACACGAACATTGACGGAGGTAGCGGGAATAAAAAACACACTGCAGAGGTAGGGGCAGACATGGTAGAAGCAGTGGCTGTGGAGGCCGCCTGATGATGTCAGAATATGCAAATTAGATGAGTGAATTTACTCCCACCACAAACTTTTGGTCATACTGAAGATTTTTTTCACTTACAGTATGCCTTTACCTCTAAACACTTTCAAGCTACAGCCTTTTGAAATCTTGATATCAAAATTGAATATTTTCTTGAAGAAACTGTGGCGCCCAAAGAATTAAGTCCAAATTCTTTTTTACAATATGCCTAACTGGCATCTATTTTTTCCAAATTACCTAAAAGTATCATAACTATGTTAAGGAAATGGATAATATATTTAGAGTATAAAATGCTCATCAGTGCAAGTGAATCCCTAAATACTAAAACACAAACTCAGTGGGACAGGATCTGGGCTGTCAGCTGACTGCTGTGCAGTGGAAACAAATCTGGCAGAATGCAACAAAAATCTCCAAATCAGTGAGACTTAGGATGATTCAACTTCAAACATCACACAGAGCCAAACTCAGAAAAACACACCCACATTCATCAGACCTCTGTTGGGGTGGCTGTGGGCAAAAGGGAACATTTTTCCATATGTCATGGGAGAGTCCGGAGATTCATGCATTTTGGGAACAAATAGTTTGTGTTGTTTCCAAGTTATTAGATGAAAGTCTGTCTTTTTGTCCAGCTACCTGTTTGTTGGGTTGCAGGTTTGCTCAATTTCCAACCAAAAGTGATTACAAAAGTGCCAGTTTGGCCTTTATAGTAGCAAAGAGAATAATTATGATTAACTGGAAACACCGCAGACCAAACTGTTTCTCAATAAGAAAATGGTTGTATGAATTTTGAGATGTCTTGGCTAAAGAGCAGATTATTAATAGTGATAGGGGATGTGTCTAAATATGAAAACTGAGCATCTTTGGGGATATGTTAGAGGACATGATGATATGTAATTAGTACACAAAGAAAGGTGTTTGTCAAACAATAACAACAAAAAGCTATGTTTGGTGCTCTGAACTTGGGCGGGCTGTAACAGGTCACGTTCACGGGACATTACAACATTCTAGGATGGCTTTGGTTTGAAGTGGAGCTGGAGGACAGATTTAAGCTCTATGAGGGAGTTTGCTGTGTAATTTTCAGGTTTCAGATGAGTGAAATTTATATTTTATATTGGCACCTTGCCCTCCATTTAGGTTGTGACGCAGGGCTGCACAATTTTTGGAAGAGTGTCTGGTTGCAGTTTTTCCGACAACCTTTGCGAGTGTGATTCGATTTGTGATTTGATGGCAGGACTCATATGTCGAACATGTCCAGAGCGTTAACATTTAAGGGAGGACTGAGGTCTGAACTGTTTGTGGAGGTCTGAACCGCAGAGTCTGTGCAGAAGGATACAGGATGCTTTGTTGTTTGCAGATAAAGTTGTAATGCAGTCTGCTGGTTGTGATCATGAAGGGTTGCAATTATGACTCGATTACAATTTATTGTGCAGCCCTAGTGTGGCGTCCTGGGCTTCTACACCCCCCCTCCTCATTATTGTCTACGTTGTTTTGTTTTGTTTTTATTTGTCTGTGTCAATGTGTATTTTTATTTATGTATCTACTGTGTTAAGGTCTTGTCCAATGTCTTTTTATTATCTAGTGCATTAAAGAAAAAAGAAAAAGGCCAAAATAAACAATTAATGTCACTGATTAAAGTTTAAAGAGTTTTAAAGACAAACGATTTTCAAGCCTTAAATGAATCCAAAATAAGCGTCTCACAGTTTCACAACTTTTTAATTTTTGAAGCTTCTGTCTCATAATCTCTCTCTTAATCTCAGCAGATTTAAACTCACTGTTGATGAAGGATTACTGATAATATAGAGCAGGGGTGTCAGACTCAATCACAGCAGGGGCCGGATTCTGGATCCAGGACTAACCTGAGGGCCTAACAGGGTCACCTTTAAACCAGAAACTGTCAACCTCATTTCACCACAAATGCAATATGAAATAAAAACTTAGCACTGATAATAAATGATATCGAAAAAGTTAAAAAGAAAAGTTTAAAGGCTCACAATCTGAGAAAAGTACATTTTATTAGTTCAAAAAGGTCAAAACATGAAATTGAAATTGAAAAACAATGTTTTTAAAGAAAGTCAAAATCATGAGTTTAAAAGTCAAAATATGAAATAAAATTTAAATTGTTAGTCTAAGATGTCCAACTACAGAATTATCAATGAGCTCTGAATTATGAATTTTGGAGTTGAGATTATGAGACAAAATACAAAATAATTGGTTTAAAAGGTCAAAACATAAATCAAAAATTAAATTAAGAATTTTACAGCTAAAAACATCTTATGAGAAGTCAAAATCATGAGCTGAAATGCTCAAAGTATGAAATAAAAAGTCAAAATCCTAACTTTGAGTTCTGATTGTGAGATCCAAAATTGAAAACGTGAAGTTAAAACACAAATTAATTTCTTTTCCCGCATTCCTGACTTCTTCTCTAAATATTTTTACTCCTTACTTCTTCAGATTTGATAACTTAACAAGGATCTCTTAAATTATACTTGAGGAAAGAACAGAAATATCAGATCATCATCCTGTGGGCCGGATTTAACTGTTCTATGGGCCGGATTTGGCCCCCAGACCTTGAGTTTGACACCCCTGATAGAGGAAATTGGCTGCATTAACCTCAGTGGTGTTGACTTTACTGATCCACTAGATGGCAGCAAATCTCTGCAGGAAGAACTGACTGAGCTGTTCAGTCCCTGACAGGGTTTAAGGTTTAAAGAGATCCACGTGAGGGGTTTGTGGAATTATCATCCTTTTATCTTCTTCATGAAAATACAGAAAGTGGAGGATCTAATGAACCTTGAAGTCAGATCTCTCCTGAACATCTCTGTCCCCCCTCTGAGCCTCTACTCAGATATCTCTGATCAGAGATACAGAGGAGGATATAAAGAGGACTTAAAGACAGTCTGTGGATTAGTCAGTCAGCATCACTGTGGTATACCATGGTCTCAGGTCTCTCCTCTCTGACATGGACTGGTTCAGGTCTGTCTTATCACATAAACAGACATCAGAAAGCTTTTATTTCTTTCTTAACAGTGAAGGAGAGTTTAGCAGCTGTCTGTGATTAAACAGAACCATTTAAAGAACAACATGGAGACTCATGATGAGGACCTCTAGACAGAGTTAAAGGGGGTAAATTCATTAATAGATTACCATTCATATACATGGGCCATTCTACCAATCTGATGCAATCTGAGGTCCCATAACAGAAACACGTGTGAGTAAAACTGATCTGATGGTAAAACCTGTCAAACATAACAACATAGAGTCCAGCCATCCTCTCTAGAAACAAAGATGTGATCATACTACATTACATTTATAATAAATACTCATTTAAAGGTTACTCTGTATTCTGTCATGAGAGTAATAGTGACTGTCATCTACCACTGTCATCTTCCTCACCATCTCAACACGAGCGGCTGAGAGGAAATGGGAGCAGGGTGAGGGGGGAAGGCATTGCTCACATGTTGATGCTGTACTAGTAGAGGAGACCATGTAATCAGACGTTGTCCAGGACTTCCACTCACATCATGTCCTGTTAGGACTGGGTGTGATATCAGGCATGTCCTAGTGTGGGGTTATATCGTAATAAATCGTAACATATGGCATCATATTGTATCAAACTGTATCCCAACAAATTATATCACATCATATCCTACACTGCTGTACCCTTCTGTACCACATCATATAGAATCATATCATATTGTATCATATCATGTTATCGTTTATCACATTACAACATATCCCATCATGCTGTACCATATCATATTGGATCATACTGCATCATATTATATCTTTAAATATCGTATCAAATCATATAATACCATATTGTCTCATATCATGTCATATTCTGTAAAAAACTAGTATTGTTTCATACCATTTCATTTCATCTCATACTGTATCATAACATACCAGACATGTATTTCATCCATCTTAGTGCTAGCTGAACAACTGTAAGTACCCTAACCCTAACCTCTGGAATTTCTCCAGAAAATACATTTCTCCCAGATACTGTTGCGATTACAAATGTTTTTGGTATTCACATGTTTATTTCCTTTATGTGCTTTGGAACAACACAACAAAGCAGAAGAAAAAAAAGCAAAAATTGACATAATTTTACATGCCACTCAAAAAATGGGGTGCCAAAACTTTCGTCCATGAGTAAAGCTTGGTAAAGTCCCCGGTACAAAAACTGCTTACAGCTAGTAAGCTTAGAAAACAAGTCTTCCAAACGACCAAAGCAACATTTTCTACGTACCACATCGTATCACATCACATATTATATCATGTCATGTCGTATATCGTATATCATATGGTACCATAATGTAGTGTTCGTATTTTATCCTATTATATCACAGCATATAAAGTCACATCAAATCACATCATATAACATCACATCATATCATGTCATATCATATGATATGAAAAATCCAAAATCTAAAAACCCAACACCTGGTGTTCCTGCAGCCAGCCTCAAGTGGACACTTGTTGTATTGCAGTTTTTTGCACTTCCGCATTGGCTTCATTTTCAGGACCAGAGGTTGGAAAAGCCTCACTGTAGACTGATTGGCGTGTCAGGAAGTCACGCTTAGTGGGCGGGCCGTTAGGTTGATCCAAAGTTCAGTTGAGATGGCAATTTCAATATGGAAGCCTCCGTGGATTGGCTTTAAGAGCTGTTATAGTCCTCCTATTGTAAGCAGACGCCACACGGGGTTTGTCTGATTCTTTCTACAGTCTACGGGTTTTTCCTAAATATCATCTAAACCACTGTGATACAAAAAGATTCACCCCTGGTTACAGTGAGAGGACATGAAGTCATCAGCTAATGAGACATGCTTGGTGTCATCTTTCAGGACTGGAGGTATCAACCCAAGTATTATTCTATCATATTATATTATACTGTAGGGTACTGTATCCTATCAAAGCTTATTCTATGGTTATATCCCACCGTACCACATCTTTTCATACCTTACCATATCATATGGTATCATACTGCATGTTATTATATCAAAACATATCATACCTTATGGCAGTGGTAGGCAACTGGTGGCCTGTGGGCCAAAATTGGCCTGCCACCAATAATACCTGGCCCACCAGATCATTGCTTAAAAAACTGATTATATATATAAATACAGAGCTTAACAAATGTATTAGACCAGCTGTCATATCTGTCTCAGAGACCATCCAGCATCATGAGGTGTTTTAATGCGGACTCTTTCATTTTCAGTCAGCTCTCCACGTTTTACCATTTTGAACAGGAATGAGGAATTTCAAACTGAATTCACCCAAATGTGAGTCGGCTCACTGGGCTTCTCTGAGAAGTCAGAAATGAATCAAGCATAACATTCAACCACTAAAACTCAATCTTCTCTTCAGGAATGACAGTAAATAACTATAATTTGACATATTAATCAAGAAATATTAATGTGCTTTACTATTTTTTCAGGTTTTTTTGTAAATCAGTAAATTTGAAAATTCATGGATAACAATAATAATTCTATTTTAACATTAAAAATATCATTTGGGTTAAAGAGCTTCTACATATTGGTGTATTAACCATTGCAGAAACATCAAAAATGATTTTGGTAATTACCAGTGCTGTTCATTTAGGGCAGCTGTGGCAGAAACCTGACTTTGGTTAGGGTTAGGCTGGTCTAATACATTTGTTAAGCACTGTATCTATTTGCTATCACAAAAATGATAATTCCACACAGATTTCAGAACATTAACTCAAAAATCGTGACAAAATATGATGAAATAAAAAAAGCAGCATCTGCTTGACTTCAGACACACACTGGCTTGAACTTAAGTGGCTCATGAACGCTCTGAGAAAAAGGAGAAGAAAAGAAAATTGCTCTCTGTGTGCCACTGTGACAGACAAAGTGAAATTGAATTAAATAAATAACAAGCTTGGCTCAAAGATGAAATAAATAAATAATAACAGCCTGCAGCAAAGTCATTGATTTTAAATAAATAACTTTATTAAATTACGTTTTTGTACAAGATATAATAGTATAGATGAGAAAAAAAGTACTTTTTTAAGTAGGAAAGACAGGTTTATGGCCCACTATTGAGTTGGTCAGAAAAAAATTTGGCCTGAGGCCAAACTTAGTAGTGGACCCCTGCCTTACTGTCTGGTGCTGTACTGCCTGGTGTTGTATAGAAATGTTTCCTGTCCTAAGAGGGAAAATGATAGGATATGATATTTTCAGAAAAACTGAAGACTAAGGCACGTGAGAACCTGAAAATACCACTTTTGATTTTCACAGATCCATGTCAGACCAGGATTAAAATCTCAGGACCTGTTGTTGATAAACGATGAGGACTGGCACTGAAAGAGTTAATGTGTGATTAAATAAAGTGCTGACTAATGGTTAAAACGTGTGGTTAAGTATTTGGTTGGTCATTCAGGTCTTGTGTGATCGGCTCATCTCTGTAAATCCAAACCTTTCTCTGTTAATCAGACCTGAGGCTGTCGACTGTGGTGGTTCTGTTCTGTTGCCATGGAGACAGTTAAAACAGTTAGATGGTACAGTGGAGGGTTTATGTGGACTTCTTTAAGACAGCTGCCGCTATAAAGAGCCTACGGGAGAAGATCAGGACCTACAGGAGTAGACCAGGACCTACAGGAGAAAACCAGGACTTACAGGAGAAGACCAGGACCTACAGGAGAAGACCAGGACGTACAGGAGAAGATCAGGACCTACAGGAGTAGACCAGGACCTACAGGAAAAGACCAGGACCTACAGGAGAAGACCAGGACCTACAGGAGAAAACCAGGACCTACAGGAGAAGACCAGGACCTATAGGAGAAGACCAGGACCCTCAGAGACAGTAGGTGACTGCGTACAGTAGATTAGATGCATTATTACATCTAAGAGATGATGGACAAACACTCATTAACTGCTGTTGTGTGCTAGGTTCAGTTTAATCTAACCTCAGCTCAACAATGTTAACGTTAACGTTACAGCTCTCCTCTTTATACTAGGCTGTGTAAAATGTTGTAGTGTTGGATATGTTCGCTTTATAAAGCGTTCACTAAATAACTTCCGTGTTTCACCAAATAGAAACCAGATAAACACGAAGAGTACACAGCAAATTCTGAAGAGTTGAATCAACACTTAAAGAGTTAAATTTAACAGTGTGTGGAGTGTATTTGGTGCTTATCAGAACTGGTGTTAAATTAACTCTGAAAAACTGAACACTGGCTAACACTGAACAGTGTTAATGAAACTCAACACTACAGGTTAATCAACTCTGAGGAGTGTAAAAATCACCTCTATGTCAGAGTTAATTCAACTCCCATGCTATTAAATTGAACACCTAGGCTGAGTTTATAAATTTCTCCTATAGTGATGCATCGTAGCATTGCTGTTACTTTTCAACACATGAAGATGTTTTTTATCACCATAGTAACATTGTTTTTCTCTAAAGTGTTTCAGCAGGTTGATTAATAACATAATAAATCAACTGCTTAAAGGTACAGTGTGTAAAATTGGGACTATCAACATCTAACAGTCAATTCTGGAGTGTGATGCTCATTTCTCTGGTGATAACTGTGGGAACCAGTGAAGTTTAAAAATAAATACATGCTTAACTGTTATTTGGTTCCTTCTGTGGTGCCATAGAAACAGGCAAAATGCAAAAATCCAAGATGGCAGCGTCCTTGGAGGGGACCCTCCCTATGTATGAATAAAAGGCTTACTCTGAGTTAATTTATAAATTTAAAAAATGTGTTATCAGATGTTAACACTAGTTTAGATCACTCTACTTATAAATGTTATGTTTCATTTTAACCAAGCTTGTTTTGCTAAATGCTACTAGGCTAAATATTACACACTGCACCTTTAAGTGAATTACTCAGACAACTTAACGAGGCTGTTACATTATTCAGACTTGAGATAAGAGAGAGACCCTCACACTCACACAGTCCCTGTTACTGTACACACACACTACAGTTAGCTGCCACAGGCAGGAAGTCACTGACTCAGTAAACAGTTTCACTCATGGTGGAAAGTTTAAAAACTTAAAAATCTTCAACAATCCACCAGAAACATGAACAAAGATCTCCAAGCAATGATTACTGTACACTAGGCATCATCTAAACAAATCCAAGCACAACTCAACACATCTAAAACACACACAAACACTCTGCATGAGGGCATCATGGGAAAATTATTCAAATTTTGAAATGAAAGTAGGCGGGGCTTATATCAATTGATTCTCTGCAGTGTTGATGAGATCAAGACTGTCAAACAACTCCAACACTGAAGACCACCTAACTCAGGGTGGAGTTAAAATTACACTTAGGGGGTTAAATCAACCTAACTCTGAGAAATTAACCCTCCACTTTTCACTGTGAACTTTATTTATTCAGGTAAATCTTAGAGGAGCCGTGATAAGAGGACTACATTTACAGCTATCAAACTTAACCTGCTGCTGAAATGTCAGGTCTGAATGTTCCTTCAGGTCAGAGGAAGGAGGATGGAGTGGGGTTTAGATTATACTCGTCTCTATCTGGATGCTGGCTGTATCTGCTGGGACAGTCCAGCTTCATCCTGTGTCTTTATTAACGTACCGCTACGGCTCCGGACATTTCTATAAACAGATTCTATCAGCTGAGGATCCGGACCGATCCCAGGGAACAGCATCAACATGGAGACGTGGCTTCAAGGCTGAGCTAAAGCCGTTCACTCTGAGGCCTTAAAGGGAAACTTTTATGCCTTTTATCACAATTTTTCACCACTTTTCACCCATTAGAACTAACTTTTGCCATTACATTTTTTTTTTCCTGTATTTTGCCCATTTTTGCCACTTATTATTTCCACTTTTTGCCACTCTTGACAGCTTTTAGGTCATTTTGGTCAATTTCCACCCATTTTCAGTCACGTTTTTGCCACTTTTGGACCATTTTGCCACCTGTAACTCATTTTTTGTCACTTCTCACCCATTTTTGTTATTTTATGACCCTTTTCACATATTTTTCCTCCCCATTTTTGCCCCATTTCACACATTTTTGCTGCTTCTTGACCATTTTTGCCACCTTTGATTTACTTAAAATGCTACTGAAGCCATTTTTGCCACTTTTCACCGCTTAGATTGTGGCTCTTGCAAAGGTATTTTTCAACAATTTGGCTCTTTGGTTGAGTATCACTGATCTAGACTCTTTCCTCTGCACATATTTTGAATTTGATTATGTTCTGGGGGCCAGATGGGAAGATATGGGGGGCCTGATGTGGCCCCCGGGCCGCCTGTTGATGATCACTGCTCTACAATCAGTGAGGCTAACTGGGGAATGAGCTCTGTGTAGTCCTGCATGTGGACCTTCCAGAGCCCGGTTTAGAGTCCTTTAGACGGACTTAAGCTTGGAGCAGGGGGCCAGACTGGAGGACCCCTCAGATGCTTTGTACGGCCCTGCACAGAGCCACAGGCATGCACATCCCGTGCCTGTGCACCTTTCAGTGAGCAGCACGTCAGAAGCTGGATCACCGAGACCAGAGAGCTGGATCACCGAGACCAGAGAGCTGGATCACCGAGACCAGAGAGCTGGCAGGAGATGGAAAGGAAAGCAGGGTGTCCGGATATTGAGGTGAAATCCTCGGAGCTGAGCAGATACAGATGGATGTGATGGATGATGTCTAACAGCCCTCCTGTGAGAGCATCAGGACGCCATCACTGCTCCGTCCTCCTCATGGAGCCTGAAGCCAAACCCACCGGGGCAGAGGCAGATATAAAGACCAGCATCCTCCTCCTCCTCCCAGACCCTGTTCTCTGACTAGGACTGATCTTTGTGTGTCAGCAGGAGAGCGAACAGACGGAGCAGCCATGTCTCACGGATGGGGATACGCGCCACATAACGGTGAGCTTCATCATCATCTTCATCACCATCCTGTTCCACACAGGCTGACAGAGTCAGGGTTCGTTAGAGTCCTGCAGACTCTCAGGGATCTGGGTTAGCTCTGACAGACTCATGTAGTCTGGAGTCTACAGGTTCATTAACGCAGCTACAGTCACGTTTTTACTGATATTCTCAGGTTTAATTCAAACACACCTGACTCAGTCTAACATTCATAGTTCAGTCTGCCACCTTTATCTGGTGCACGCGTAAAAAAGCCTCTTCTCCTCTAAACAGACGTTTGTTTTGGAGTAAAGTCGTTATTAATCCCCAACAGATTAGAAATAATCAGAGTTTTCAGAATGATTTTAAAATACCATCTCTGATAAATCAGGGATGGTATTTTAATACCATCCCTGATTTATCACACATTCATATTTTTCTGCTTTTTATAACACAGATCTCTTAAACAACTTCAGCTGTGCTCAAAACTACCAAATATTCAATCAGTTTAAGGATTTTAACCCTTTAAATGCCGGTTTGATTACTATAAGATAAAGAAATGTGGTTTGAATGGGAGTCAGCGGGACGTTTTTATCCATAAGGGGCTCTAAAGGGTAGAAAATTTTAAATCAGATGCTACACAAAAACTGAAAATGCACCAAAGTCAGTATTTTGGCTAATGTTTGACAAACCCAGGACTGATTTAAAAAATAACACACCCTTACCCCCCAACATCAGTTATCTGGAAAATATTGGCTGTTTTGTGTTTTTTTTTTTTAGAAAAAATGTGACCATCCTGTAATCAAACTGGCATTTAAAGGGTTAAAATCCTGAAAATTATTCATTATTTGACTGTTTTGATCAGAACTGAAATTGATCAAAATTTGACCCAAAAAAAGCTGAAAAAAATATGAATGTATGCAGTTTTTAATGCTGTTTTTGGAAGTGGACGTTTTTGTCCTTAATGGCTTTAAAGGGTAGTAAATTTGTTTCACAGCGTTCCTCTGACCTATTAGAGCATTTGAAATCTGAATTTAAAAATTTGCGTAGAAAGAAACTTTGTTCCTAAAATCAGACCATATGCACAAACACAGCCAAACTGGTGAGCAGAGGAAGAGGAGAAATGTGCTCAAATGGACAAAAACGTCCCTGGTGGGTTAAAGTCTCAGCATTTACACTTCCTCCAATCAGAGTAGGAACGCCAAACTTTACAACTTTAATCACGATTAGTGCCTCCATCCCTGCTGTTAATCTGGAGTAATGATCCTTCTCATGGCATTTTAAAATTCCACTATTTTGCATTCAAAACTGTTTTTATGACATTTTTATAAATACGCAGAAGACAGACACTTAAAAATAAAAATGACGTTTTAGCAGTTCAGTTCAACTTGAACAGCTTTACCTCAAACTCGACCAGAGCAGGGGCCGGATTCTGGATCCAGGACTAACCTGAGGGCCGAACGGGGTCACCTTTAAACCAGAAACTGTCAACCTCATTTCACCAGGAATAAAATATGAAAAAACTGAGCACTGATGATAAATGATTTTAAAAAGGCTCACAATCTGAGAAAAGTACATTTATTAGTTCAAAAAGGTCAAACCATGAAACTGAAAATGAAAAATAATGTTTTTTAAAGGCAGATATTTTAGAAAGAAAGTCAAAATCATGAGTTTAATCATGAGATTCAAAATAAAATTGAATTAAAATTAAAATTAAAATGAATTGTGAGTCTAAAAGGTTTAACTATGGGATTATGAAGTCAAAGTTTGGAGTTGACAACATGAGATAAAATACAAACTAACTGGTTAAAAGGGTCAAAATATGAATTAAAATTTAGTATTCGGAAACCTAAAGCTCAAAAATTTCTATGGGAAGTCAAAATTATGAGTTGAAATGCTCAAAGTATGAAATAAAAAGTCAAAATCCTAAGTTTGAGTCCTGATTGTGAGATGTAAAATTGAAAACATGAAATTAAAGCACAAATTAATTTATTTTCCCACATTTCTGACTTCTTATCTAAACATTTTTACTCCTTTTTCAGATTTGATGACTTAACAAGGATCTCTTAAATCATCAGGACACGTTCACATTTTTATACTTGAGGAAATCTGCAGACCTCAGACTGATGGGACAGTTAGAACAGAAACATCAGATCATCCTGCGGGCCAGATTTAACTGTTCCACAGGCCAGATTTGGCCCCCGGGCCTTGAGTTTGATACCTATGACCTAGATCATAATTTAAGTTCTTTTTGAATTACATCATAATAATCAAAATAACTACTGCAGCAGTGTTAATTTAATCGACTAACACTATGACTAAAACTATTTATCAGCAGCCTTTCTTCTATGACAAAACCAGACTAAGACCAACAAAAACAGATCTGTGATGACTAAAACCGGCTTAAAGTAAGTTTAGTTTTCATCAAGATGACTAAAACCAGACTAAAATGTCATGGAGTTTTCATCGGACATTCAAAATCTGTGACATTTCTCCTCTGTGGGTAAATCTGTCTAAAAACAACACATCTGTATCTATTCTTCCTCTCAGCTGTAGGAAGCAGGGACCCCAGCTTTAGCAGAGAACACACTACCATGGTTTGGGACCAGATTTAGGCAGGAAAATAAATGTTTGGACTAAAAGTAAAGACTAAAGCCGGGTGTACTCTGTGCAATTTTCCTCCGATTCAGCCACGAATTTAGAGTCGCACGACTCACTCTGAAGTCAGGCCGACTTTCAGTTGGATTTCTGGCATGTTTGATATTTTGGTTGTACGACTCTGGACACTTCACAGTGAGAGCAGAAACACGAGCAGAATGAACAACTTTGGGGGATTGTTTTCCTTAGTAAAGGGTCAGACAACGTCCTAAGTTACCATGACATAACAGCTAGAATGACTTTCTGATGCACCTCTGCTATGATAAAGGAAATAAACCAGCAGGAAAGATTCCTATCCATAGATCTGCAGCTGACAGGTGATGCTGTGTGTGTGTGTGTGAGAGACAGCGAGAGATAGCGGCAAAGGGCGAGAGAGAGAATGTGACTGGAGACACTGCACCCTGACTGTTTGTGACTTTTTAAAAAGGAAACTCTGCGGGTGTCTGTCACAGTCCATCTCAACCTCAGTCGCACAGTGTGAGCACTCAGGTTGTGCACGATGGTCGGGCATTGTAAGCGATTCAGTCGTAGAGTATGAGATGACATTCTGCCACCACCATCGTATGGTCACCTTGAAATTACACAGTGTATACCCCGGGTAAAATGTGAGGAATTTTTATGATCTAAAACGAGATTAAATGTTTTGAGTTTTCGTCAACCAAAACTAGACTAAAACTAAACCAAAACTAGACTAAAACTAAACTAAAACTAGACTAAAACTAGACTAAAACTAGACTAAAACTAGACTAAAATCTTTTGAGTTTTCGTCAACCAAAACTACACTAAAACTAGACTAAAACTAGACTAAAACTAAACTAAAACTACACTAAAACAAGACTAAAACTAGACTAAAACTACACTAAAACTACACTAAAACTAGACTAAAATCTTTTGAGTTTTCGTCAACCAAAACTATACTAAAACTAGACTAAAACTAGACTAAAACTAAACTAAAACTAGAATAAAACTAGACTAAAACTAAACTAAAACTAGACTAAAACTAGACTAAAACTAGACTAAAACTAAACTAAAACTAAACTAAAACTAGACTAAAACTAGACTAAAATGTTTTGAGTTTTCGTCAACCAAAACTACACTAAAACTAGACTAAAACTACACTAAAACTAGACTAAAACTAGACTAAAACTAGACTAAAACTAAACTAAAACTAAACTAAAACTAGACTAAAACTAGACTAAAATCTTTTGAGTTTTCGTCAACTAAAACTACACTAAAACTAGACTAAAACTAGACTAAAACTAAACTAAAACTAGACTAAAACTAGACTAAAATCTTTTGAGTTTTCGTCAACCAAAACTAGACTAAAACTAGACTAAAATGTTTTGAGTTTTCGTCAACTAAAACTAGACTAAAACTACACTAAAACTAGACTAAAACTACACTAAAACTAGACTAAAACTAGACTAAAACTAGACTAAAACTAGACTAAAATCTTTTGAGTTTTCGTCAACTAAAACTAGACTAAAACTAGACTAAAACTATACTAAAATCTTTTGAGTTTTCGTCAACTAAAACTAGACTAAAACTAGGCTAAAACTACACTAAAACTAGACTAAAAGTACACCAAACCTAGACTAAAACTAGACTAAAACAAGACTAAAATCTTTTGAGTTTTCGTCAACTAAAACTAGACTAAAACTAGACTAAAACTACACTAAAACTAGACTAAAAGCACACCAAACCTAGACTAAAACTAGACTAAAACAAGACTAAAATCTTTTGAGTTTTCGTCAACTAAAACTAGACTAAAACTAGACTAAAACTACACTGAAACTAGACTAAAACTAGACCAAAATGTTTTGAGTTTTCGTCAACTAAAACTAGACTAAAACTAGACTAAAACTACACTAAAACTAGACTAAAACTAAACTAAAACTAGACTAAAACTACACTAAAACTAGACCAAAACTACACTAAAACTAGACTAAAACTAGACTAAAACTACACTAAAACTAGACTAAAACTAGACTAAAATCTTTTGAGTTTTCGTCAACTAAAACTACACTAAAACTAGACTAAAACTAGACTAAAACTACACTAAAACTAGACTAAAACTAGACTAAAACTACACTAAAACTAAACTAAAACTAGACTAAAGCTATACTAAAACTAGACTAAAACTTGACTAAAACTAGACTTAAACTAGACTAAAACTACACTAAAACTAAACTAAAACTAGACTAAAACTACACTAAAACTAGACTAAAACTAGACTAAAATCTTTTGAGTTTTCGTCAACTAAAACTAGACTAAAACTAGACTAAAACTATACTAAAATCTTTTGAGTTTTCGTCAACTAAAACTAGACTAAAACTAGACTAAAATCTTTTGAGTTTTCGTCAACTTAAACTACACTAAAACTAGACTAAAACTAGACTAAAACTACACTAAAACTAGACTAAAACTAGACTAAAACTACACTAAAACTAAACTAAAACTAGACTAAAACTACACTAAAACTAGACTAAAACTACACTAAAACTACACTAAAACTAGACTAAAACTAGACTAAAACTTGACTAAAACTAGACTAAAACTAGACTAAAACTAGACTTAAACTATACTAAAATCTTTTGAGTTTTCGTCAACTAAAACTAGACTAAAACTAGGCTAAAACTACACTAAAACTAGACTAAAAGTACACCAAACCTAGACTAAAACTAGACTAAAACAAGACTAAAATCTCTTGAGTTTTCGTCAACTAAAACTAGACTAAAACTAGGCTAAAACTAGACTAAAACTAGACTAAAACTAGACTAAAACTAGACTTAAATGTTTTGAGTTTTCGTCAACTAAAACTAGACTAAAACTAGACTAAAACTAGACTAAAACTAAACTAAAACTAGAATAAAACTAGACTAAAACTAGGCTAAAACTAGACTAAAACTAGACTAAAACTAGACTAAAACTAGACTTAAATGTTTTGAGTTTTCGTCAACTAAAACTAGACTAAAACTAGACTAAAACTAGACTTAAATGTTTTGAGTTTTCGTCAACTAAAACTAGACTAAAACTAGACTAAAACTAGACTAAAATGTTTTGAGTTTTCGTCAACTAAAACTAGACTAAAACTAGACTAAAACTAGACTAAAACTAGACTAAAATCTTTTGAGTTTTCGTCAACCAAAACTATACTAAAACTAGACTAAAACTAGACTAAAACTAGACTTAAATGTTTTGAGTTTTCGTCAACTAAAACTAGACTAAAACTAGACTAAAACTAGACTAAAACTAGACTAAAACTAGACTAAAATGTTTTGAGTTTTCGTCAACTAAAACTAGACTAAAACTAGACTAAAACTAGACTAAAACTAGACTAAAATGTTTTGAGTTTTCGTCAACTAAAACTAGACTAAAACTAGACTAAAACTAGACTAAAATGTTTTGAGTTTTCGTCAACTAAAACTAGACTAAAACTAGACTAAAACTAGACTAAAACTAGACTTAAATGTTTTGAGTTTTCGTCAACTAAAACTAGATAAAAACAGACTATATCCAGACTAAAATATTCTGTCGACTAAAACTAAAAAGGATAGAAATGACTAAAATGTGACTAAAACTAAAGGACATTTTGTCTAAAGACTAAAATTAAAAATAGCTGCCAAAATGACAGTGCTACTTTGTGTATGAAATAATAATAATTGATCTGAGATTGACTGACAATCATCCTTGAATGTTAGACTTGGACCTGGTGTTAGTAAATCCTAACAACATTAATAAGTTCATCCCATCACACCACACCATATCATGTCTTATAATGTGTTATATAAAATGGTATGGGTTGGTGTGAGACGTTTAGTGGGTTTCAACCCCCCCCTAAACTAACATACCATATCATATATCATATTTCATTTACAGTGCTGTTACATCCCTATCATATCCTATCCTACTCTGCTGTACCATGCAGTATTGCAGGGCTTCTCAACCTTTTCAGCCTGTGACCCCCAAAATAAAGGTGCCAGAGACCGGGGACCGCCACTGTACCTGAAGGTGTTTGAACACAGCCATGAACATTCATGTGGAGACAAGGCTGTACATGAGGGGGGATGAAGGGGGAGGTTTCTGGGACCCAGCCAAACTGGGGGATGATGGAGGTCAGCAAAATCCTGGTTTATTGTAAAGTTAAGCCATGATATCTATACTCAACTCAACTCAACTTAATTTATAAAGCACTTTAAAACAACCACAGCTGAAACAAAGTGCTGTACATAAGTAGACAAAACAATGCAGGAATAAAACAAATAAACCAATGAAAAGGTATAAACACTAAAATAATCATTTCATTGTTTTTAAAAAAAAAAAAAAAAACAATTTAAGAACAATAAAACAATATACTTAATATTTAGCCCTGAAACAATAACCACTGTTATCAAAGAAACCAATCTCTTTATTTATTCATGTGTGTAGTAAAAAGCCTTCTTAAAAATGTGAATCCCTTTTGTTAAAAAATTGCAATAATGGGTTAACAATGGCAAAAAATGGTAGAAAAGGAGGTGAAATTGGTTTTAAAAAGTAGTATAAATGGGTTAGAAGTGGCAAAAATTAGATTTAAATTGCAAAAAAAAACAATAAAAAGGCAAGAATGGGCATAAATAATGGTAAAAGGGATTTAAAAGGGCTGAAAATGCTTCAAATGGACAAAAATGGGTGGAAATTTGGTAACATGAGATGAAAAATGGATAAAATCTGGCAAAAAAGTGTTAACTGAGGTAGAAAGAAAGGCAGATATTGGCAAAAGTTGGTTAAACTGGCAAAAATGGACATATTAGATGGTGAAATGTGGTTAAGATGAGAGAAATTGGGTGTAAAAAGTGGTAAAAAATAGGGTTAAAAAGTGCCAATAATGGATCAACAGTGGCAACATTAGGCTTAAGTTGCGAGAATTGGTTTAGAAGTGGCAAAAACAGGAAGAAAAAAGGGTTAAAATGGGCAAAAATATGTGTTAACTGGCAAAAATTTGATAAAATTGGGGGAAAAATGATGAAAACTGGTTCAAATTTGGCAAAAGTTGTGTAAAGTGGAAGCAATGTCATTTAAAAAATATTCTTCGATTTCTTCAGGGAATCTTGAGACCCCCTCTCAGTGATTCCTGACCCCCAATGGGGGTTCCGACCCAGAGGTTGAGAACCACTGCTGTATTGTATGATAGTGAATGGGGCTGTGCAGCATCTGTATCTCAGTAATATTGTGTTTTATTGCATTGTTCTGTAAAATCTCATTATATTGAACCACATGGTTGGACACAATGTGGTATGATTTTATACGGTGTGGTTTTCTTTGGCTCAAACTTTCTTTATAAAATCAAGTTTAAATTCTGTTGTTTTAAATTCTGGTCTCATTATAAGCCTGTTTCTGCTGACTGAGAGGGAGGATAAATGACCATTTAGTCCTTCATATCAATAAAGGTGCATTAATTTAAAGAAAACAGTGTTTACAGATCTCTGAATTTTAATTTTGTCCTTTATTTGTTTCCGTAGGCCCTGATAAATGGGGAGTGGAGTATCCCATTGCCAACGGGCCCCGACAGTCTCCTATCAACATCGTCCCCAGAGAGGCCCAGTACGACTCGTCTCTGAAGGCCCTCAAACTGAGGTACGACCTGTCCAACTCCAAGGGCATCCTCAACAATGGCCACTCCTTCCAGGTGGACTTTGTGGACGAGACGGACAGTTCCAGTGAGTACGGATCAGATCCTTCTGGGAGAACAAGACTGTGGTTTTTAGAAGGCGGGGAGCGTCATTCATACTCATGCAAAGTGGTTGAGTGAGGTAAAAACTGAACATTGATAACATTCAGAGCATTAAGACAGGGGTTCTCAACCTTTTCAGACCATGACCCCCAAAATAAAGGGGCCAGAGACCGGGGACCCCCACTGTACCTGGAGGTGGCTGAAAACAACCATGATCATTCTAGAACAGTCACGAACAGACAAGGCCGCCCATGAGGAGGGATAAAAGGGAGAGCTTTCTGGGGCCCAGCCAAACCGGGGGCCAGCAAAATCCTGGTCCATTGTAAAGTTAAACCATGGTATTTTATAATCAACCACTCTTATCAAAGAAACACATTTTAATTCATTTGTGTTGTAAGTAGCCCTCTTAAAAATGTAAATCCTTTTGTTAAAACAGAATTAAAAGTGTTAAAAATAACTAAAATGGTGAGAAAGGTGGCGAATTTAGATTTTAAAAGTAGCAGAAATGGGTTAGAAATGCCAATAATTACATAAAAGTGGCAAAAAAAAAAAAGCTAAAATGGGCATATTAAGTGGTAAAAAGGGATTTAAAAGTTGCTGAAATGGTGTTAAATAGCCAAAAATAGGTGGAAATTTCCTGAAATGGAATGAAAATTGATATAAACAGGCAATAAAGTGTTAGTGGAGGCGGAAATAATCAGAAACCGGCAAAAATTGGCATATCAGATTGTGAAATATGGCATAAAATGTGGTGAAAGGGTTAATAGTGGCAATAATGGGTCAACAGAGCCAACAATAGGCAGAGAGTGGCAAGATTTGGTTTAGAAGTGACAAAAACAGGCAGAAAAAAATTGGTGAAAAGGGTCTAAAATGGATAAAAATGGGTTTTAAGTTGCAAAAATGTGTTAAAATCGGCAAAATTGTTGCGAATACGAGATGAAAATTGGTTGAGATTAGGCAAAACTGGTGTAAAGTGGGAACAGTGTACTTCAAAAATGTTTTTTTTAAGGCATCTGGAGACCCCCTCCCAGTGTCTTGTGACCCCCAATGGGGTCCCAACCCCAAGGTTGAGAACCCCTGCATTAAGAGACAGCGATAGAAGCATGTTTCTGATGTAACAGTAATCTCTATCTGTGAGGCTGGGCGGGGGTCTCCACTCTGCTGTCTGTGCTGCAGTAGATAAGAACATCTGACCAGCTCAGAGCTCAGCCCGCCTCTCTGACACTCAAAGACCAGGACCAGGAGTCAGAGATAAAACCGGTGAACCGCTGAAGGTTCAGTATGATGACTATTCACACTCACGTGTCTAAAACAGTCTGAGTCATTACTGAGGTTGAGAATTGTTTGTTTTTTCCTGATACCAGTGCAGATGCTCTTTCTATGATGCCTGCGCGGTACCTCAGGTACCTGAATCAGTTTTAGGAGACGATGGTGGACAACATTACCAAACACTTTCACTGAACTGCAGACAATTAAAACGTTGATTCTGAGCTCCAGATGAACTCTAACACATCAATCATAACCAGGGGCGTAGCTAGGGATTTGGGGCCCCCAGAAAGAACATTATACAGGACCCCCTTAACTGGCTAGCCAAGCAACAAATGTTGCATCATTTTTTACACATATCTATGCATTTTGAGTTATTTTTGGAACATAATTTCCCCATTTGTGAGCAACATTTTCCTATGGTTAAATTAAATATACTTGCAATATTTCGCAGCGCTGGACTGTACCATTTGGACATTTTTAAGGGAGAAGCAGAATTGTATTGTACTCTATTTTATGCGGATTTCATTCTGTTGACCGATACATTTAGTCCCTGCTCAAACAAAGAGCCAAAGTGTTGAAAAATGCATTTGCAAGAGCCACAATCTAAGAGGTGAAAAGTGGCAATTAAGATAGGTTAAAGGTAGCAAAAATGGGCTAAAAGCAGCAAACACTGAGAGAAAAAGAGTCAAAAAAGGGAAGAAAAAGTGACATAAAAGGGCAGAAAGTGGCAGAAATGGGTGGGAAGTGACCAAAAAATGAGTTAACGGTGGCATAAGTGGTCCCAAAGTGGCAAAAACATGGCAAAAAAATGAGTGAAAAGTGACTGAACTGGGCAACAATTAGAAAAAAGGTGGGAAAATGGGCAAAAAGTGGCATTCAATTGCAAAAAGCCAGCATAAATAGGCAAGAACTGGCAAAAAGGGGCAAAAAAATTGCAAAAAACAGGAAAAGTGTCCAAAATGGGCGAGAAGTGACAAAAAGAAGTTGCAAAAATGGGCTAAAAGCTACAAACACTGGGAGGAAAGTGGCAAAAATGGGTGGGAAGTGACCAAAAAAGTGAGTTAACGGTGGCAAAAATGGTCCCAAAGTGGCAAAAATGTTGCAGAAAAATGAGTGAAAAGTGACTTAAATGGGCATAAAGTGGCATTTAACTGCACAAGGATCACTGCTGTCAGTTTGACTCAATAATGTCACTAATTACTAAGAAAAAATACATCAAAATACACTTTTCATTGCTGGATCCTCAAGGGCCCCTCCCTACTGTGGGCCCGGGTAGTCAGTACCCCCCCCCCACACCTGGGCAGTTTGTCCAAGTAGGGTTCCCGTCGAGCATGCCGCTGCGCAAATGGGCCGTTGATCCGGTAGCGACCAACCAACTCGATATGGAAGACACTAAACAGCACGTTGGCCCTCTCCATGGGAAAGTTGAGTAGCTCTCCTCTCGGACAATGTCAACAAGTTTGTCTTAGTAGCTGGCTGAAAGAGGAGTACATTTATGTGGATAAATGTTTGTTTTGAAAAAGAGACAAGTTTTGTGTTAACACGAACTGTTAAAGGTGTTTAATAAACACGTTAAGTGCGTATATCAGGCCTATTCAATTGTCGGCCCGGGGGCCACATGCAGCCCAGAATCAAGCCCCAAGTGGTCCAGCCTGTGGTCACGCTAGAGATGCAGAGGGCAACCTGTTTCGCAAGTTTTCATAAATTCCCGCCATATTTCAGACTGTGAATGTAGCCTAGCAACAATCTACTTATAATATTTTATTTTGAGGCGTGGCTAGTGATGCTGACTGAAGTAGCGGGTATTAAACAGGTCCATTTCAACTGTAGCTACAGCTGTGTACATTTAGTTTCTATGCACTTTAAGATACACCTGAGTAAAATGTGACCAAAATTATTCACAGAACTTCATTTTATTTTTTCATTCTATTTATTTTATTTTTATTCAGGTGAAAAAAAGTTCTACTGCCTCAGGTTATGTTCAAATCCAGCTCTGCTGTTGTGTTTTTATGCACTTTTTCATGTGCTTTTGTCATGTTGCCAAATTTAAAAGGGAGACTATGAATAAAAAGTGAATATTTTTCATCAAATTGATCTGTATTGTTTTGAAATTTGACATTAGCAGCTGCTTGCTGGGTGCTGAACATGTCTGGCCCGGCTACATTTCTTGATGTTAAAATTTGGCCCGGTTGAATTTGTAATTGAATAGCCCTGGTATATATATTCCCTTCTTTCTTGAGTCTGCTTGCTTATGCAAAATGAAACGCGATTAATATAGATTAAAAATGAATGATATGTAATCATGATTAATCGAAATTAATCCACAGCAACCCTGTGATTAATCTGATTAAAAATTTTAATCCTATTGACAGCACTAGTTCAAACGTAGCCTAGTTTGAACCTAAGTTCTTCCTTACAGCAGAGTTAACGCTCTCCTAACATTGAAGGTGTTGCACCAGCTGAGATAGTTTCATCGTAGGCGTAAGTTATAACTTAAATCTTACACCTGCCTCTACTAGGTGTAAAGTCCTCTGTAGAACATGGCTGTCATAGCGATAGCTTTAAAGGACGTGATAACCCAGAGGGTGATGAGGATTTGAGGATTTTACCATAAATTTGGAGTCAGCACTGTGTTCTTCATGATCAATAACTGTTTTTTTCCATGAGCGGAGATCATTTCCTCCGTCCACTGTT
Source organism: Cheilinus undulatus (assembly GCF_018320785.1). NCBI lineage: Eukaryota > Metazoa > Chordata > Actinopteri > Labriformes > Labridae > Cheilinus > Cheilinus undulatus. The sequence continues at coordinate 628,845 of NC_054877.1, read as the reverse complement.
AAATTATCTGGTGTTATTAGCGATTTCATCACTCGATGTCACTGTTGTTATTTTTTACTGGCTCTGGGTTTAGTCATATTTTTCATCCACACTGGACGCTGTTTGATAATTAACAGCAGTTAGTAAACATTATTCTTAGCTGTTAGCATCTGGAGCAAACACGGGGTTAAAAAATGCTTTTCAGTGATTGGTTAAAGTGAGAGAATACGTCATATCTGCAACAATATTTTGGTTAGTTTGGACGTAAATCTCTACTAGGTAAGATCAAACTTACGTCTCTGTGGTGCAACTGAACGATGACACAACTTCAGTTAGAGCTGAACTAGTTTCAGTGTAGGGTTTAGTGTGGACTTTACAACAGAACTTAAGGCAGAACTTATGCATAGCTGGTGCAACAGGCTGCAGTTCAGGACCTGGACTCTTCTCCTGTGAAGCCATGCTGTTGTGATGGATGTGGTATGTGGTTTAGCATGGTCTCGCTGAAATAGTCCAGGCCTTCCCTGACAGAGACGTTGTCTGGATGGGAGCAGATGTTGCTCTAAAGCCTTTCTCTACTTTCCAGCATTGATAGTTCCTTTCCAGATGTTAGAGCTGCCCACGCCATAGGCACTAATGCAACCCCATACCATCAGAGATGCAGGCTTTAGAGCTGAGCCAGGAGAACCAGCTGGATGCTCCAGATCCTCTTTAGTCCACAGGACACGGCGTCTGTGGTTTCCTCTGACCACAGAACAGTTTTCCATGTTTCCTCAGTCCATGTTAAATGAGCTTTGGTCCAGAGAAGACGGCGGTGTTTCTGGATCCTGTTCACATATGGCGTCTTCTCTCCATGATCCAGCTTTAACTGTCATTGGTGGATGGCACGGCCAACTGTGTTGACAGACAATGGCTGTGTACTAAACCACTCACTTATTCCCTATGCTGCTCACTATATAGTGAGCAATATATAGTGGACTAAATAGTGGACTCAACTGCACAACGCAAAAATGATTTTGGACACTACTCCAACCGTGGGCGATGATGTCATCGCCATCACACAATTAAAATGTTTAGCAACAACGGCTCGTAGATTTTCTTGACAATGGCTGAGGATCGAAATTAACAGTAGATTTTCAGTGAAAACTGATACAAAATGTAACATATTTTCACAAAAACTAAATATACTGATAGATAAAAAAGTTGTCTCTATAGTGATAAAGTAATATACATTTTTTGTGTGTATTATCACTTATTTTTGCACAAAGATGATGGTCTCATGTCTTGTAAGTTACTCCCTTTTGAATCGTTAATATTTTCTTACAGATTTGGTAAAACCAACCAACAAAAAAACATTTAAAAAAATTTTTGTATGTGTTCCTGTGCTCCTCTCATTTGTCCGTCATGTTTGACAGCAGCAACCGCAATGCATTATGGTAAATATTGCTGGGCTAGTGACCATCGGTTGTTCACTACTTTTCCCAATGCATTGTGGGATAGAATGAGTGCACTATATAGTGAATAACAATGCTCACTCAGAATTCGGACACCACTACAAAATGCCTTATTCACTTTATAGTGCACTATATAGTGAATAGGGAGTGATTTCAGACACAGCCAAGGATTTCTGGAATGTTCCTGAGCCCATGCAGTGATTTCAGTACAGAATCATGCCTGGTTTTAATGCAGTGGCCCCTAAGGGCCCCTTCAGCCTTGTCCCTTCCTCACCGAGGTTTCTCCAGAGTCTCTGGATCTTGTGATGATATTATGGACTGTAGATGGAGGGAGATTCAAAGTCTTGAAGAACATTTTTCTGAAATTTTTCCACAATTTTTAGAACGACTTTTCACAGATTGGTGAACCTCTACCCATCTTTACTTCTGACAGACTCTGACTCTCCAAAATGCTCCTTTTATACCCAGTCATGTGACTGGCCTGTTCACAGTTAAACTAGTTGGTTGTTAAATGTTCCTTCAGCTGTTTATTTTTAGTAACCCTTACTTTTCCATCCTTTTTTTGCCCCATCCCTACTTTTTTGAGATGAGATCAAGTTCAAAATGAGAAAATATTTGTTCATGAAATGGTAAAATGTCTCTTTTTAACATCAGATCTGCTGTTTCTGTTCTATCATAAATCAACTATGGGTTTATGAGATTTGACAATCATTGACTTCTGTTTTTATTCACAGTTTCCACAGCGACCCAACTTTTATTGAAATGGGTTTTAAATCAAATTTATCAAAGTCAGATTAAGGCACAAGATACTGTGGTTGGGTTCAAGTTCCTCTCAAGTGTTTCAACCTCAGACGGGCCAGACTGGCCTCAGCGTTCTGAGCATGCCCCATAGCCTCATGATGGTCTCACATCCAACTAAATTCTAACCCTCAGTTTCCACATACTCAGTCTGTGAACAATCTGCACTTGAAGCACACTCTGAAGCAATTTGCTCGCTCTCAGTCATTGCCAAACCGGAATTTTGATCAGATACTTGCTAAAATGGAGTAGCTATACCTGATTCAATTCCATGTCTACAAAACGCTCAAACTGGTGAATTTTGACTTGTAATTCATTTTTGATCTCCAACCTGCACTTAAAAAGCTCCATTAAACTGTTAACACATACTAAAATGTTTACTGAAAGACCAAATAAATCAGATGTTTCTAAAACGATGTGACTGCTGGCTTAAACAGTCAGAGAGGGGAGAGGCTGAGACTTTTCTAAATGAGACTGTTTTCATAGTGTCTAATCCCAGCTCCAGACGGAGTAGAAGTAGAAGGAACTGCTGCCAAGGGCTTTATTATCAGTTTTATGGTATTAACAGGACACTGATGGACATTCATATATATTCCTAACATTCATCCTTCATCTTTAATCCTACCGTAAACTCTTGACTGTTAAATGTCCTGATTGCATCTCTGATGGTTGTGTTGTTCTCTTCCTCCCAGCTCTGACTGGAGGTCCTATTTCTGGAACGTACCGTCTGAAGCAGTTCCATTTCCACTGGGGAGCAAGTGATGACAGAGGCTCCGAGCACACCGTCAACGGGATCAAGTTCCCCTGCGAGGTACTCGGACTGCTGCAACGGCATCCTAATGGAGGTTTAGGGATGCTAACAAGAGCTACATACAGTTAATGCACACTAACTTACATTAAAGAGTGGAAAAAGAGCCTGAGGTAATGGTGGTAATGATGGTAAAGATGGTAAAGATGGTAAAGATGAATATTGTGGACAGGGTGGGAATGGCAGTAATAATGGTAATGGTGGTAGTGGTGTAAATAGTGGTTAAGATGGTAAAAAAAGTAATGGCTGTAATGATGGTTATGGTGATGGTGGTATTAGTGGTAATGATTGTGATGGTGGTAATGATGATAATGATGGTAATGTTGGTAATGTGGTAATGATGGTAATGGCAGTAATGGTAAGATGGTAATTGCGGTAATGTGTTAATTATGTGAATGGTGGTAATGGTAGTAATGGTGGTAATGGTGTTAATGATGGTAATGGTGGTAATGGTAATGATGGTGATGGTGATGGTGGTGATGATGGTAATAATTGTTATAGTGGTAATGATGGTAATGGTGGTAATGAAGGTAATGGTGGTATTGATGGTAATGGTGGTAATGGTAATGATGGTGGTGGTGGTAATGATGGTAATAATTGTTATGGTGGTAATGATGGTAATGGTGGTAATGATGGTAATGGTGTTATTGATGGTAGTGGTGGTGATGGTTATGGTGGTAATGATGGTAATAATGACTATGTGTGATGGTAATGGTGGAAATCTTGGTATTGATTGTGATGGTGGTAATGATAGCAATGGTGGTAATGGTGGAAATTATGGTATTGATAGTAATGGTGGGAATGGTGGTAATGATTGTTGATGGTGGTAATGGTGGTAATGATGGTCATTGTGGTAATAATGGTGATGTGGTAATGTGGTAATGATAGTAATGATGGTAATGGTGGTAATGATGGTAATGTGGTAATGGTAATGATGGTAATGGTGGTAATGGTGGTAATGATGGTAATGGTGGTGATGGTGATGGTGTTAATGTTGGTGATGTGGTGATGATAGTAATGGTGGAAATGACAGTCATGTGGTAATGGTTGTATTTTGGTAATGGTGGTAATGATGGTAATGTGGTAATGGTAATGATGGTAATGGTGGTAATGATGGTAAAGGTAGTAATGGTGGTGATGATGATGGTGCTAATGTTGGTATTGTGATAATGGTGATGATACTAATGTTGGTAATAGTGGTAATGTTTGTGATGGTGGTAATGATGTTAATGATGGTAATGGTATTATTGTTAATAATAGTGGTAATGAGAGTAATGGCAGTGATGGTAATGTGATAATGGTTTAAATTATTGTCAAGATGGGATTGGAGATAATGTTGGTAATGGTGGTAATGATGGTGATGATGGTGATGTGGTAATGATAGTAATGGTGGTAATGGTGGTGATGGTGATGGTGGTAATGATGGTGATGTGGTAAAGGTAGTAATGGTGGTGGTGATGATGATGGTGGTAATGTTGGTTTTGGTGGAAAGGGTGATAATGATGGTAAGAGTGGTAATGATTGTGACGGTGGTAATGATGGTAATGTTGGTAATGACTGTGATGATGGAAATCGTGGAAATAATGGTGATGTGGTAATGATGTTGATGGAAGTTATGATATTTATGATGGTAATGGTGGTAATGATGGTTATTGTGGTAACGGTGGTCATTGTGGTAACAATAATAATGGTGGAAATGATGTTGATGGTGGTTATGGTGGTAATGTGGTAATGGTGCTAATGGTCGTAATGGTCGTAATGATGTTAATGGTGGTTGTTATATTAATGGTGGTAATGGTGGTAATGGTTGTAATGGTGGTAATGATGGTAATGGTGGTAATGATGCTGATGGTTGTTATGATAATATTGGTTGTAATTATGTTAAGGTGGTCATGGTGGTTATGATGCTGGTGGTGATGGTGATAGTGATGGTGGTAATGATAGTAATGGTGGGAATGGTGGTAATGATGATGATGGTAGTCATGATATTAATCGTGGGTATGGTGGTAATGGTGGTAATGGCTGTAATGATGATGAATGTTGTTATGATATTAATGGTGGTAATGATGGTGGTAATAATGATGATGGTGGTGATGATGGTGATGTAGGTAATGATGTGATGGTGATGGTGGTAATGGTGGTAATTGTGATGATGTTGATGGTGGTATTGATGGTTATGTGGTGATGATTGTAATGGTGGTAATGACGATGATGGTGGTAATGTTGGTATTTTCATAATGTGGTAATGATGGTTAAGGTAGTAATGGTGGTGATGGTGGTAATGGTGGTATTGTGGTAATGTGGTAATGATGGTGATGGTGGTAATCGTGGAAATCATGGTGATAGTGGTAATGGTGGTGATGGTGGTAATGATGTTGATGGTGGTTATGATATGAATGGTGAAATGGGTCGTAATGAGGTAATTGACCTATGGCTAATTCCTGTCCTCAAACATGATGAGCCAATCCCAGTGGGCATAACCATTCCATACACTTGGACAACTGCTGCCTGGAAGTCCTTTCAAATGAAAAGGAGAAAGTGAGTTTTCATCTGGTTTAATGAGGTTTTTTTGAGATTTTAAGTTTAAAAATGGTCAAACAGTTTTCATGGGGTAACATGCGACTCCAACACAAGGTATCCTGAGAGGCAGGGCGACGGAGTGTATTTTTTACCTTTTCCTAAGCCACATCTAAACCGAGAAAAGTGTCTTCTTTGGATGTAATTGTGCAATAGACCACAATATCAACTTAACGTGAATAGACACGGATGTCTACATCTGTTCTAAGGTAAGCCAACATCGTCTTTGAGGCTACATATCGTCACTTTGCTGGAAAGAAATATAAAGTTATCTTTAACATCTCTAACGTTAGCAAAAGTTAGCCTAACGTTAGCTCCCTTGTGTTGTTCGTTGTGTCACGTTGTTTGTTGGGAGTTCATTGGCATTTTTTGTTCTAGTTTTTGTACTTTGGTGATCGTACATCATTGTTAGCTGTTGTCCAAAGGTCTCTAATTAAACTAACGTTAACTTCTGGAGCTTAGCTTCTTTCACTTATCTGTAATAGCCGTGATAACAAAGGTTGGCAAACGTTATGCTGAATGATTGAATGTAAATACTGTAGCACCAAACTAACGGAGAGACACTCTTGGTAAAGATGGTAAAATGGCCATTATATTTTATCATATTCTGAGCCAAAAACCTCAACTTCAGTGTCATTTTGATGTTGATCCTCTATCTTGTGGTCTGAGATGGTGATGGCAATGAGATGCGGTTTTTCACGTTTGCACTGGGACCTGTAAATTTTGGCTTGTAACTGAAGCTTTTTTATCGACCTTCTTTACAACAAAATGATTAATATATATCCCTCCAGTGCATAGTTTAGACCCTATTGGTGACTTCTAGATGATATGTGATCTTTCTGTCTCCAAAAATCATCAACGTCCTCCTGTAAAATGTCTCCTACTGTGATACCTGCATTAGCGTCTGACACTGAATGTTCATTGTTTGTCCGAGTGAGTGGAGGGGGCTTGGCTTAGCCATAGGTCAATTGAGGCAATGATGGTAATGGTGGTAATGGTGGTGGTAATGTTGATGATGGTGATGTGATGGTGGTTATGATATTTATGGTGATAATGGCTGTAATGATGGTGAATATTGATAATATTAATAATAATATCAAGAATATTGATAAATTAATGATATTAATGGTAGTAATGGTGGTGGTGGTGATGGTGATGGTGGTGGTAATGATATTAATGACAGATACTAATGGTTATCTTGTGTCTTTGTTAATAGATAAAAACAAGTAAAATGGTTTTATCACTAGCATCTAATAAACCACATTTACATGTGAGGATATTTAAGAGCCAATCAGCAGGTTTTAAAAGACCCCCACCCGCACCCCCCATTCTACAAAGTTGACCTTTATTTAGGTCAGTATAGTTCATGATTATCTTGATTAAATGGCACATCATCTTCAGCCTGTTGGTTTTAAATCAAACTCTCTGTTCCTCCCCAGCTTCACCTGGTTCACTGGAACACTAAGTACCCCAGCTTTGGAGAGGCAGCAGGTCAGCCCGATGGACTTGCTGTGGTTGGGGTCTTTCTCAAGGTGAGTCATCACAGACCTTGGCTGGTCACATACTAACAAGGGTTTGTGTGTTTGGAAGTCAGATGAGTAAGTCTGGGTTTGGAGGACGCTGGGAGAACATTACCTGTTTAAATATGACATTTGTTGGGGTAATGGGGCTGTTTTTTAGGGTCTGGGCCAGGCCCCTTATCTCCAGTGAAGGCCAGTCTTAATGCTTCAGCATACCAAGACATTCTGGACAATGCTATGCTTCCCACTGTGTGGCAACAGTTTGGGGAAGGCCCTTTTCTGTTCCAGCATGACTGTGCCACAGAGAACAAAGAAGGATTAAAAAATGGGTTTGATGAGTTAAGAGGAAGAACTGGACTGGTCCCCACAGAGTCCTGACCTCTACCCCATCCAGCACCTTTGGGATGAGCTGGAACAGAGATTGTGAGCCAGGCCTCCTAGCCCAACATCAGAGCCTGGCCTCATAAATACTCTACAGAATGAATAGAAACACATTCCCACAGAAACACTTCAGAATGTTGTGGAAAGCCTTCCAGGCAGAGTGGCGACTGTTAAAGCTACAGAAGGGGACAACTCCATATTAGAGTACATGGATCTGAATACAGTCTCTTTACAGTCAGGGTGGTCCTGCACACTAGATGACTTGAATCCAGATTTTTTTTTTTTAAGAGATATTTTGGGCCTTTTCATGCCTTTATTTGATAGAGGAAGGACAGTGGATAGATTTGGAAACAGGGAAGAGAGTGGGGAGAGACATGCAGTATAGGGCCACAGGCTGGATTCGAACCCGGGCCAGCCGCATACATGGGTGGTGCCTTAAACCACTCGACCATCTGCGCTCCCTTGAATCCAGATTTTAGAGCAGATTTTACCTCCACATGACTGTAGGTCCAAATAATCCTCATTTGTGGTGTGTCAGTGTGATTATTTCATTGCTCCCTGTCGTCTGTAAGCTGCCCTGACCTTGAATCTTAAAAATCAAACATGTTTGATATCAAAGGTTGGAGGTCAAACTGGCTCAATAGAGTAAATAGCCAATGAATGTGAGCAGACAGGGTAGTATCACCAATCAGATGTTACACAGACAAACATAACTCCACCTTCATCTCAGAAAAGATTCACCTAGACTCTTCAGCTCTAAGGCAAACCAGACAAAGATTTTAGCCGTCCTCCATGTTTGTTTTCTTCTTTAGTCCCCTTTGATTCCTTGAGTTTCTGTGACTTCTCATGTCTGTGGAATCTCCACTATGCCCATTATTACAGACAGCAGCTGTGTGGTCTCACCATCAGTACATCTAGTCTGCTCGCTCAGATGATTAGAGTGCTAACTACTGCCTCTGTGAAGTTTCCAGTGCTGGGCAGAGAACGAACAGTGGTGGGTCAAGAAGAACGGCACACCAGGGCTGACCCTGAGGCCCATTACAGTGTAAATATGATATGAGGTTCACAAGAACATCCAGGGTAGATGACAACCACAAAACACGATGGTTCTGTCCTCGGCTAGAGCCAGCATGAGGTGAAAGGAATCGCTTTAATCCATCCTTCTCGCTGTGGTTTCCCATGGTTCTGAAACTGGTTAAAATGTGAAGCTGCTCTAAAGTGTGGCCAGGCTTGAGTGAAAATGTTTCACAGACAGGAAAAGAGGGAATGTAGAGCATTAACCGTCCTGAGGGACTTTATGAGAGTAAATGAAAAGACTATTGACTAGTCTAATGTTTACGAAAAGTTGACCTGTGTGCATCTGTTTGGTTCTCCAGATTGGTGCTGCCAACCCCAGACTGCAGAAAGTTCTGGATGCTCTGGAAGCCATCAAGTCAAAGGTAAGAACAGAAATAATGAGAGAGAGTTTTGATCTATACTGCTGGGTTCATACTGGACATGATGAACTGTAATGGGAGATTCAGACCCACTGACCTGATAGTTTCAGCTGAAAAAGGAAAAGGTTGTTGTGTTTTGGCAGTTTGTTTCCACAACAACTGCATTTTATGTCCTTTTTAATGTCGTTCTGGATTCGTGCTAATCTGTGTACTCTGAGATTTTGTGTTTATGTGTGGATTGTTTTTATTGCTCTCTACAACTCCTGGAAAAGTGACCAACAGTGACAGATATACACGTTTTGGTCATCCTTTAGATCTTATTAAACATTCCATCCTTGCCAATGACAATGTCATCCATCAAAGTTTATAAAACATTCTAAAACAATCCATCCTTGCCTATGAAGATATCCTTTAATTATCATAAACATTCCATCCTTGACTATGTAAATGATATCATCCTTTAAATATCAATAACATTCCATCCTTGCCTATGTAAATGATATCCTTTAAATTTCATAAAACATTCCGTCTTTGCCTGTTTAGATATCTTGCCTTAAATAACATAAATATTTCATCCTTTCCTATGTAGATGATATCATCCTTTCAGTATCAATAACATTCCATCCTTTCCTATGATGATGATATCGCCCTTTAAATATCATAAACATTTGATCTTTGCCTTTGATGATGATATGACCCTTTAAATATCAATAACATTCCATCCTTGCCTATGATGATGATATCATGCTTTAAAAATCAATAACATTCCATCCTTGCCTATGACGATATCATCCTTTAAATATCATAAACATTTCATCCTTGCCTATGTAGATGGTATCATCCTTTAAATATCATAAACATTCCATCCTTGCCTATGTAGACTATATGATTCTTTAAATATCAATAATATTCCATCCTTGCCTATGTAGATGATATCGCCCTTTAAATATCATAAACATTTCATCCTTGTCTATGTAGATGTATGATTCTTTAAATATCAATAATATTCCATCCTTGCCTATGTAGATGATATCATCCTTTAAATATCATGAACATTCCATCCTTGCCTATGTAGACGATATGATTCATTAAATATCAATAATATTCCATCCTTGCCTATGTAGATGATATCGCCCTTTAAATATCATAAACATTTCATCCTTGCCTATGTAGATGGTATCATCCTTTCAATATCATGAACATTCCATCCTTGCCTATGTAGACGATATGATTCTTTAAATATCAATAATATTCCATCCTTGCCTATGAAGATGATATCGCCCTTTAAATATCATAAACATTTCATCCTTGCCTATGTAGATGGTATCATCCTTTAAATATCATGAACATTCCATCCTTGCCTATGTAGACGATATGATTCTTTAAATATCAATAATATTCCATCCTTGCCTATGAAGATGATATCGCCCTTTAAATATCATAAACATTTCATCCTTGCCTATGTAGATGGTATCATCCTTTAAATATCATGAACATTCCATCCTTGCCTATGTAGACGATATGATTATTTAAATATCAATAATATTCCATCCTTGCCTATGTAGATGATATCGTTCTTTAAATATCATAAACATTTCATCCTTGCCTATGTAGATGGTATCATCCTTTAAATATCATGAACATTCCATCCTTGCCTATGTAGACGATATGAGTCTTTAAATATCAATAATATTCCATCCTTGCCTATGTAGATGATTTTGCCCTTTAAATATCATAAACATTTCATCCTTGCCTATGTAGACGGTATCATCCTTTAAATATCATAAACATTTCATCCTTGCCTATGTAGATGGTATCATCCTTTAAATATCATAAACAATTCATCCTTGCCTATGTAGATGGTATCATCCTTTAAATATCATAAACAATTCATCCTTGCCTATGTAGATGGTATCATCCTTTAAATATCATAAAAATTTCATCCTTGCCTATGTAGATGGTATCATCCTTTAAATATCATGAACATTCCATCCTTGCCTGTGTCATGTCTCTGAGTAATTGTGTGTCCACACTAGCGTTGGTTTGTCAGTCATTTTTGTGTTTTTATACCTCACTGCTCTGATGAAGGAAGAGGAAGTGAGGATGGAAGCGTTGTGTCATTATAAAGTCACAGCACCAACTACTGGCCTGAATGAATACTACAGCACTGTATGTCTTTTTGTGGATCTGCTGTCATTAAACGCTGCTGTTGGAACTTCAATGAAACTGTTCTGTTTCTAGCTTTTCATTTTTATGTTGGCATAGTCTAACACCTCTGATTTACTGTATGAATAACTGTCATTCCTCCCTCACTCCATTCCTTCCCTTCTTCCTTCTCTCCTTCCTTTCTTACTTATTTCCTTGCTTTCTTTCATCGATCCTTCCTTTTTTCCCTTCTTCCCACCTTCCTTTCAACCTTCCTTCCTTTCATGTATTCTTCCTTTCTTTTGTTCTTCCCTCCTTCCTTCCTTTCATCTTTTCTTCCTTTCTTTTGTTTTTCCCTACCTCCTTCCTTCCTTCCTCCTTCCTTTCTTCCTTACTGTCTTTCATCTGTCCTTTCTTTTGTCCTTCCCGTCTTCCATCCTTTCTTCATTCCTTCCTTCCTTCTCTCCTTCCTTTCATGTGTCCCTCCTTTCTTTTGTTTTCCTTCCTTCCATTCTTTCTTCCTTTCTTCCTTCCCTCCTTCCTTTCCTCCTTTCTTCCTTCCTTTCATCTATTCCTCCTTTCTATTGTTCTTACCTCCCTCCTTCCTTCCTTCCTTCTTTCCTCCTTCCTTCCATCATTTCTTCTCTCCTTTCTTTCATATGTCCTTTCTTTCTTTTGTCCTTCCCTCCTTCCATCCTTTCTTTATTCCTTCCTTTCATCTGTCCCTCCTTTCTTTTGTTCTTTCCTCCTTCCATCCTTGCCTCCTTCCCTCCATCCTTCCTTCCTTACTTCCTTTCATCTGTCCTTTCTTCCTTTTGTTCTTCCCTCCTTCCATCCTTTCATCCCTCCTTCCTTTCAACTGTCCCTCTTTTCTTTTGTCCTTCATCCTTCCATCCTTTCTTCCCTCCTTCCATTCCTTCCTTCCTTTCATCTATCCTTCTTCTCTTCTGGTCTTCCCTCCTTCCTTCCTCGCTGCCTGCAGGGCAAACAAACAACCTTTCCAAACTTTGACGCGAAGACTCTCCTTCCTGGCTCTCTGGATTACTGGACTTATGACGGCTCTCTGACCACGCCCCCTCTCCTGGAGAGCGTCACCTGGATTGTCCTAAAGGAGCCAATCAGTGTCAGCCCTGCACAGGTACCTATGTTTCACATTGATGTGTGGGGAAAAGTTAACACCAGTCTGAGACTACAGGAAGTCATCCCAGCATGCTGAGCTGAGTCTGAACAGCGGCCATCACATCTGAATATAGCTCTGTAGGTTGGAAAGGTTTCATCTTTCATCTGAAGATGATTCTTTTTGTTCTTGTATGAAAACATGACTATCAGCTGACCCAACTTTTCTGGCACTGTTTTTGGTTAAAAAGTAAAATTGATAGGGGGGAATGGGCCCTAAATGGGGTCTTGGATGGTCGAGTATCCATCCTTGGCAGAGCCGGTCTTTCCCCCGCTTGTAAACACCGTTAACTTCAGTTTAGCGTCCTGAAGTGTCCTCTAAGAGAACGTCAGTCTGAACATCATCCAGGTTAAAGCGTCTGAAACTCTGCAGCCGGGCGTGTCTGAGCCTGGAGAGACTTGTGTTTCTGTGATTACTCTGCCTGCCTCTATCTCCTGCGGCCAGTTTGCACACTATCTCTACATAATTCAGGCTGCCACTGCTCCGTAACGTCAATGACGCACATCTGCGTGGGCAAGGTGAGGCTCGCTGCTCTGATTTGTCTCCCTGTAAAGAGCCTGGATGTGTAGAAATGAATAAACCCGTTTATTTAAGACGCTCTGTGGATGTCTGGTGTGGTAAACTCACCAGCTGGTTAGAGCCTAATCAGCTCCCAGAGGAGCCGCTGTTTACTCCACGTTACTGCTGTGGTCGCTTCACACACACACACACACACACACACCCACCCCCCCCCCAGTGTAGGGTTAAAGGGTGAGAGTCCTGAATCAGTGTGTGTGCAAATGAGAGATAATGGGCTATCTGGGTGGGGGTCTAGGTTCCTGCCCTTTACAGCATAGACCAGAAACTGAACAAGACCACATGGCTGCATTTAAGACCACTGACTAACCACAATGGCTTAGAATCATTTAATGCCACATTAGCTTCAGTCCATGCAGCATGTTCACTGATGGTTTAGAATCATTTAATGCCACATTAGCTTCAGTCCATGCAGCATTACTGATGGTTTAGAATCATTTAATGCCACATTAGCTTCAGTCCATGCAGCATGTTTACTGATGGTTTAGAATCATTTAATGCCACATTAGCTTCAGTCCATGCAGCATGTTCACTGATGGTTTAGAATCATTTAATGCCACATTAGCTTCAGTCCATGCAGCATGTTTACTGATGGTTTAGAATCATTTAATGCCACATTAGCTTCAGTCCATGCAGCATGTTCACTGATGGTTTAGAATCATTTAATGCCACACTAGCTTCAGTCCATGCAGCATTACTGATGGTTTAGGATCATTTAATGCCACACTAGCTTCAGTCCATGCAGCATTCCTGATGGTTTAGAATCATTTAATGCCACATTAGCTTCAGTCCATGCAGCATGTTTACTGATGGTTTAGAATCATTTAATGCCACATTAGCTTCAGTCCATGCAGCATTACTGATGGTTTAGAATCATTTAATGCCACATTAGCTTCAGTCCATGCAGCATGTTTACTGATGGTTTAGAATCATTTAATGCCACATTAGCTTCAGTCCATGCAGCATGTTTACTGATGGTTTAGAATCATTTAATGCCACATTAGCTTCAGTCCATGCAGCATTCCTGATGGTTTAGAATCATTTAATGCCACATTAGCTTCAGTCCATGCAGCATGTTTACTGATGGTTTAGAATCATTTAATGCCACATTAGCTTCAGTCCATGCAGCATTCCTGATGGTTTAGAATCATTTAATGCCACATTAGCTTCAGTCCATGCAGCATTCCTGATGGTTAAGAATCATTTAATGCCACATTAGCTTCAGTCCATGCAGCATGTTTACTGATGGTTTAGAATCATTTAATGCCACATTAGCTTCAGTCCATGCAGCATTCCTGATGGTTTAGAATCATTTAATGCCACATTAGCTTCAGTCCATGCAGCATGTTTCCTGATGGTTTAGAATCATTTAATGCCACATTAGCTTCAGTCCATGCAGCATGTTTCCTGATGGTTTAGAATCATTTAATGGCACATTAGCTTCAGTCCATGCAGCATGTTCACTGATGGTTTAGAATCATTTAATGCCACATTAGCTTCAGTCCATGCAGCATTACTGATGGTTTAGAATCATTTAATGCCACATTAGCTTCAGTCCATGCAGCATGTTCACTGATGGTTTAGAATCATTTAATGCCACACTAGCTTCAGTCCATGCAGCATTACTGATGGTTTAGGATCATTTAATGCCACACTAGCTTCAGTCCATGCAGCATTCCTGATGGTTTAGAATCATTTAATGCCACATTAGCTTCAGTCCATGCAGCATGTTTACTGATGGTTTAGAATCATTTAATGCCACATTAGCTTCAGTCCATGCAGCATGTTTACTGATGGTTTAGAATCATTTAATGCCACATTAGCTTCAGTCCATGCAGCATGTTTACTGATGGTTTAGAATCATTTAATGCCACATTAGCTTCAGTCCATGCAGCATGTTTACTGATGGTTTAGAATCATTTAATGCCACATTAGCTTCAGTCCATGCAGCATTCCTGATGGTTTAGAATCATTTAATGCCACATTAGCTTCAGTCCATGCAGCATGTTTACTGATGGTTTAGAATCATTTAATGCCACATTAGCTTCAGTCCATGCAGCATTCCTGATGGTTTAGAATCATTTAATGCCACATTAGCTTCAGTCCATGCAGCATTCCTGATGGTTAAGAATCATTTAATGCCACATTAGCTTCAGTCCATGCAGCATGTTTACTGATGGTTTAGAATCATTTAATGCCACATTAGCTTCAGTCCATGCAGCATGTTTCCTGATGGTTTAGAATCATTTAATGCCACATTAGCTTCAGTCCATGCAGCATGTTTCCTGATGGTTTAGAATCATTTAATGCCACATTAGCTTCAGTCCATGCAGCATGTTTACTGATGGTTTAGAATCATTTAATGCCACATTAGCTTCAGTCCATGCAGCATGTTCACTGATGGTTTAGAATCATTTAATGCCACATTAGCTTCAGTCCATGCAGCATGTTCACTGATGGTTTAGAATCATTTAATGCCACATTAGCTTCAGTCCATGCAGCATGTTCACTGATGGTTTAGAATCATTTAATGCCACATTAGCTTCAGTCCATGCAGCATGTTCACTGATGGTTTAGAATCATTTAATGCCACATTAGCTTCAGTCCATGCAGCATTACTGATGGTTTAGAATCATTTAATGCCACATTAGCTTCAGTCCATGCAGCATGTTTCCTGATGGTTTAGAATCATTTAATGCCACATTAGCTTCAGTCCATGCAGCATGTTTCCTGATGGTTTAGAATCATTTAATGCCACATTAGCTTCAGTCCATGCAGCATGTTTCCTGATGGTTTAGAATCATTTAATGCCACATTAGCTTCAGTCCATGCAGCATGTTTCCTGATGGTTTAGAATCATTTAATGCCACATTAGCTTCAGTCCATGCAGCATTACTGATGGTTTAGAATCATTTAATGCCACATTAGCTTCAGTCCATGCAGCATTACTGATGGTTTAGAATCATTTAATGCCACATTAGCTTCAGTCCATGCAGCATGTCGATGTTTCCTGGTCTGTTTCCTCCGTTGGGCCTTCTGAGGATACTTGAGCTCGTGGGAAAGTTTCCTCACTCTGTTTCTAGGCAACGAGCCTTTGGTTTGACATGTTAGAGGAGAGCCTGTATCTGCAGGAGGGATTTGTTTCTGGTTTTCAGAAATGTCTCTGTAAACTAGAGCAAAGATTTTTTCATCCATTTATTGATTCTGTTGAGACAGTCCTCTCCACAGCAGCAGAGCAGATACTCAGCTTTAGAAAACAACACATCAAAGCTAAGCCTTTCTCCCTGACCTCTGACTCTCTGGTTTTCTCAGGGCTTTCACTCTGCCACTGAAACTTTTTCTGCTCTTGGATTTCTTGATGAACCAATCAAAAGGAAACAGGTAGAGGATGGACCAATCACAACAGGGGACATCAGCTTTCATCTCACTAAAGGCCGGCTCAGACTTAACGAATTTTGCCACATTTTGCTGTACTGCACCGTTGCAGCTCATCGTCCAAACTGGGGCCTTATTTCATATTTTATATCTTATATTAATTAAAGGAGCAGTGTGTAGAATTCGGCTGCATTTTGCCGAACAGAAACGGTGTACAGGGGATATAATGTTTATATATCTATGTGAAGTCTGTTAAAATAAGAGCACAATCATCCCCTTTAAACCTTCGTTTTCTTTTTACAAAAGTAGAAAAAAGCTTTTTAAATTTACATTTCCGTGGGTCGTGCTCACGGAGGCTGACATAACAAACCGCCATGTTGTCTATGGCAACGTTTTGGGGACAGAGAGAGCGAAATGCGATTTTTTAAATATGAACCTGCCCGCCGGTCCTGAAAGCTACCTGGAAGGCAGGTGGAGAAGAAGACTGACCTATAATCTATAAAAATAATGGTTACAATAATGAATGAATAAACCCTCACCTCGTCACTGCTGTAAATGATGTCCTCCTCATGATCCTTTTTGGTCTTCACAGGCTCTCGTCGCTCAGTGATGTGATGTTTTGGTAACAGATCGGCTCATTCTAAAATCTGAACGCTAGATGTCTCTAAAATGCCAAATTGTACACACTGCACCTTTAAAGACGTATCCAAGATGTCCCCCGACTATGATTCAACATGACTGGCATGTCAGAATGTTTCCGGCCTTAAAGAGGACATGAAACAACGAAATCAACCCCCCCATAGAGATGTGGGGATTATTATGACACACACCCAAAAAAAAAAAAAAAAACAACGGTAAGAAAAGAGGTTGTCGAGCGTTTGCTAGCTGCATGATTGTCTTTCTCTGTTCTGCCAGTTCAGCATGCCGTTTGGCTCTTTCCTTTCGGCGCACACCCACCTCTTTGCCATGAGATTGGCTGGGACGGTCTGTAGACCCAGTGTCATATAGAGAAAATAAAATACAGAGAGAGATGCCTCTGATTTCAATCCTTTGAGCAACGAGTCACTAATACGCCCGAGTCATTAAAACACTTTCCATAACGAAGTCTTGAGCTACGAAGCTCTCACTACAAACCCTAGCATAACTGCTAAGTGGGGGGTCCTTCCTTTTTATTGCTGCTAGCCATCGGCATAGGATCACTGGCCGTTACATCGGTAAATGATGACAATGAACGGTCCTCTCCTGGTCTTTAACTCTATCAAATTCATTGGAGCAGCGAGGGGCAATACAAAACATGCCCCCTTTGCTCTGTTTTTTGCTCACTTTTAGTGTTGTTCCAAGCAAGAGAATATGCACGAACCAATCCGATGACGTCACACGCGGCGGCACAACAAATATGGCGTTAGCCTTGTTTTGAAAGTGAATTTCTGAATACAGGATTTTAGAATTTATTTCGACTGTCGGTGTTTAAATGACATTTTTTTTTTGTTAGGGTGAGAGACCCTAACACACACCAACACACACACACACACCCACACACACACACACACACGATAAAAGTCTGAGAGCCAACGATTGTCGTCAAACTTGAACAGGAGTTATTAAAAATCTGTCACAGATAGCAGAAAAGTGGCTCCAGCATCAATAGCTGAATCATTCGTCTGTTAAAAACAAGGGAGTCTGTGGGAAACCCTGAGTTTTGGGGCCTTGACGTGGCCTGAGCCTGTGTGTAATCAGGTCTCAGACACGTCTTCTGTGACTGAGTTTTGATGATTTTAACCGTCTTTCTCCTGTCCCTCCTCCTCAGATGGCCATGTTTCGTAGCCTCCTGTTCACCGGAGACGGGGAGGCTCAATGCTGCATGGTGGACAACTACCGGCCTCCTCAGCCTCTCAAGGGCCGCCAGGTCCGCGCCTCCTTCAAATAAACCCAGCAGAATCTTTAGAGCTTCCCCACCCCGTTACTGACCCATCCCTCATTTCATTAACCTTTCTCTTTTACAGTCTTACTTTAGCTCATTAAACCTCTGACATAGACAGCCTGGATGTATTCTCATTTAAAGAACTATGATAAAGATTTTTCAGTTTTTATGTTTTTAGAATGAAGCAACCAGTTAGTCAATCTCAAACCAGTGTTTAAAAATGCCATCTACTCATAAAACTTTTATTTTAAACTATGACAATGTTTAAATGACTTTCAAGGCTCTCAGAAATCTTTCAAGGTTCCAGCAAGTCTTTTAAGGCTCTAACAAGTCTTTCAAGTCTCCAAGAAGTCTTTCAAGGTGCTAACAAGTCTTTGAAGGCTCCCAGAAGTCTTTCAAGGCTCTAACAAGTCCTTCCAGGGCTCTCAGAAGTTTTTCAAGTCTCTAGGGAGTCTTTCTAAGCTCTCAGAAGTCTTCCAGGGCTCTCAGAAGTCTTTCAAGGCTGTCAGAAGTCTTTCAAGGCTCTAAGAAGTCTTTCAAGGCTCTCAGACGTCTTCCAGGGCTCTCAGAAGTCTTTCAAGGCTCTCAGAAGTCTTTCAAGGCTCTCAGAAGTCTTTCAAGGCTGTCAGAAGTCTTTCAAGGCTGTCAGAAGTCTTTCAAGGTTCTAAGAAGGCTTTCAGGGCTGTCAGAAGTCTTTCAAGGTTCTAAGAAGGCTTTCAGGGCTCTCAGAAGTCTTTCAAGGCTCTCAGAAGTCTTTCAAGGCTCTCAGAAGTCTTTCAAGGCTCTCAGAAGTCTTTCAAGGCTCTCAGAAGTCTTTCAAGGCTGTCAGAAGTCTTTCAAGGTTCTAAGAAGGCTTTCAGGGCTGTCAGAAGTCTTTCAAGGTTCTAAGAAGGCTTTCAGGGCTCTCAGAAGTCTTTCAAGGCTCTCAGAAGTCTTTCAAGGCTCTCAGAAGTCTTTCAAGGCTCTCAGAAGTCTTTCAAGGCTCTCAGAAGTCTTCCAGGGCTCTCAGAAATCTTTCAAGGCTGTCAGAAGTCTTTCAAGGCTCTCAGAAGTCTTTCAAGGCTCTCAGAAGTCTTCCAGGGCTCTCAGAAATCTTTCAGGGCTGTCAGAGGTCTTTCAAGCCTGTCAGAAGTCTTTCAAGGCTGTCAGAAGTCTTTCAAGGCTGTCAGAAGTCTTTCAAGGCTCTCAGAAGTCTTTCAAGGCTCTCAGAAGTCTTCAAGGCTCTCAGAAGTCTTCCAGGGCTCTAAGATGTCTTTCAAGGCTCTCAGAAGTCTTTCAGGGCTCTAAGATGTCTTTCAAGGCTCTCAGAAGTCTTCCAGGGCTCTTACTAGTCTTCGGCCTTTAACCATACATGACATCGATGCTCGCTCTGCTTCTTCTGCCTCACCTAGCTATAGATTAAGCACAAAATGACAAGGCTATTTTCACTTCTTTTGTTTCCTTTGCTGATAGATTATATGTTCAGTTTCAAATCTAAAGAGTTTAAGCTGTTACACTTTTAGGTAGATTGCACAAAATCTGGCATAACTACTAGATAGCTAATGACTAACTAACTGTTAGTTAAGGGCATCAATTAGTAGTTCTTTGCTAGTTGACAAAAGCCACCAGTGATTCTTTCTTTATAAAGTAACCATGAAACTTCTTTGTGTTGTCATAGGTAGGGTTAGGTTTAGGGTAGGGTTAGGGATTGGGTACTGTTGGATTAGGGTAGGGTCAAGGTAGGCTTAGAGAAGGCTTAGGCTTAACATACGATATGGTAGGGTTAGGCTTAGGCTTAACGTAGGGTATGATAGGATTAGGGTTAAGCTTAACGTAGGGTATGGTATGGTAGGGTTAGGCTTTACGTAGGGTATGGTATGGTAGGGTTAGGCTTTACGTAGGGTATGGTATGGTAGGGTTAGGCTTTACGTAGGGTATGGTAGGGTTAGGGTTAGGCTTTACGTAGGGTATGGTAGGGTTAGGGTTAGTATCAGCCACGGTTTCTTGAAAATCTTTGAAAATATCTCAAAGTTCTGCCTTGTTTGCCTTGATTGTCCTCCTACTCTATGCATTCAGTCATATCTCAGACAGCTGCTGGGATCGTGGACGATTCTTTTCTGATGATGCCTCATTCTGTCCATCTGAGTTTTATTTAACAGTGTAGGCTCTTTGGCCTTCACCCACCAGCCAGTTCCTCTATGCAAGTAGACTTTAGGACTTGTAATCATTGTGTGATGGTGATGTTTAAGAGAATCCAGAATGTTATAAACCAGACTTTAGGTATTGTTCATCTTGGGGCCATGTCCAAAAACTTAAGTTTTATTTTAAAGCCTGCTCTCACTCTTATCTCATCAAATATGGCGGCTCAGTCAGGCCAAACACTGCAAAATGTGACGGTGAGTTCCCCTGTAGCCCTCCATCCAGTGTTTTAAAATGATGCTGGATTCATTATAACAATTATCGGCATCCAAAAGTACCTTAACTTTGAAAATCTTCAGTCGTACTTTAACCAAAAGCTGACATGAGCAGAAAAAAATAGCACTGTCTGAATGTCACAAATGCAATGAGAACTTTTTTGCACTAGAACATTTCAAGTTTATTTTATTTATTACAATTAAGAGGCACATTTGTTTGCTTTATATTGTTGTCTATTAAAAAGAAGACATTTCTGCATACAGAAAGCCTAGACATTCTGTTTTACTGCTTGGTGTTAGCACAGTTAAGTTTGTTAAATTGCATGTGATATTATTTACGTGTGTAAGTGGGGAAAAAGATATGCAGTACGTTATCTCAGAGGCTATGTTGGGTGGTCATGTAAAGCATGTGAACAGTGAAGGCCAGTTGATTCTTTACTATATACCAACCATCATCTGTGTCTACACAGAAACAGCCTAAATACTAAATACTGACTGAAGTCATTTCCCAGTATAACAGACCTGAACTCCTCTCTTCATGTACCAGCTGTTTCTTATTTTCTACAGCTCATTTGACCACTTTATCTATCTGAAGGTATGAATGAATGAAAGCATGTCCATGCTAAAATGAGGTTACAGGGGTATTTCTACTGTGTTGTACTGAAGTGTTTGGCTGCTGACTGAGCCGCTGTGGGAGTGGGAACGTGTTTCTCTGTGTGGGGCTGCCATCATCCCTGGGTTTAATTTTCATGGCTTTAACCAGTTCGGTATTCTTCTCGTGTGACTCCATGTTTTTATGTAGACCTGCCTATATCACCACAGTGCATTAAACTATGATAAAGAGACTCGTGTTATACAGAATTTAATGTTAGAAAGAGTGAAGTTGAAGATAGTAAAGTCCACAGTAATTTATCTTGACTTTTCATAACAGCTCTAAGACTGTGGCTCTAATGCGGACAGCATTAACCCTTTAAAGAGTGTCACTTTAAATGTTTGTCACAGTACTGACAGAAGCTTTGGAAAAATGTTGTCAATGAAAATGAATTTTATCAATAAAAACTTTGAACTGATCCACGTCTGAAGGTTTTTGTCTTGGCATGACATGTCATTTTTGTGTTTAAACATAGGCATGCTTTCAGAAAATGTGGCATTTTTAATTTATAAATTTGACAATTTAGGATACTTCATAGCATGGGGCACAGTAATCTCTAAATTTAGACTTTGATCTCAAAATTCTGAATTTGATATCATAATTCTGACTTTGATTCCATAGTTCTGACTGTGATCTCATAATTCTGACTTTGATTCCATAGTTCTGACTGTGATCTCATAATTCTGACTTTGATTTCATAGTTCTGACTTTGATCTCATAATTCTGACTTTGATCTCATAATTCTGACTTTGATCTCATAATTCTGACTTTGATCTCATAGTTCTGACTTTGATCTCATAATTCTGACTTTGATCTCATAATTCTGATTGAGGAACTGTGATCTTTTAATTCTGACTTTGATCTCCTAATTCTGACTTTGATCTCATTATTCTGACTGTGATCTCTTTATTCTGACTTTGATCTCATTATTCTGACTTTGATCTCATTATTCTGACTGTGATCTCTTTATTCTGACTTTGATCTCATTATTCTGACTTTGATCTCATTATTCTGACTGTGATCTCATAATTCTGACATTGATCTCGTAATCCTGACTTTGATTTCATAGTTCTGACTGTGATCTCATAATTCTGACTTTGATCTCATAATTCTGACTTTGATTTCATAGTTCTGACTGTGATCTCATAATTCTGACTTCGATCTGATAATTCTGACTTTGATTTCATAGTTCTGACTGTGATCTCTTTATTCTGACTTTGATCTCATTATTCTGACTGGGATCTCATAATTCTGACTTTGATTTCATAGTTCTGACTGTGATCTTTTAATTCTGACTTTGATCTCATAATTCTGACTTTGATCTCATTATTCTAACTTTAATCCCATAATTCTTTTAATTTCATAATTCTGACTTTGATTTCATAGTTGACTTTGATCTCAAAATTCTGACTGTGATCTCATAATTCTGCTTTTGGCCTCATAATTCTGACTGAGATCTGAAAATTCTGACTTTGATCTCAAAATTCTTACTTTGAGCTTATAATTCTGAATTTGATCTCATAATTCTGACTGTAATCCCATAATTCTTTTAATTTCATAATTCTGACTTTGATTTCATAGTTGACTTTGATCTCAAAATTCTGACTGTGATCTCATAATTCTGCTTTTGGCCTCATACTTCTGACTGAGATCTGAAAATTCTGACTTTGATCTCAAAATTCTTACTTTGAGCTTATAATTCTGAATTTGATCTCATAATTCTGACTGTAATCCCATAATTCTTTTAATTTCATAATTCTGACTTTGATTTCATAGTTGACTTTGATCTCATAATTCTGACTGAGATCTCATAATTCTGATTTTGATCTCATAATTCTGACTTTGATTTCATAATTCTGACTTTAATCTCTTAATTCTGACTGTGATCTCATAATTCTGACTTTGATTTCATAGTTCTGACTGTAAACTCATAATTCTGACTTTGATCTCATAATTCTGACTTTGATTTCATAGTTCTGACTGTGATCTCATAATTCTGACTTTGATCTCATAATTCTGACTTTGATCTCATAATTCTGACTTTGATCTCATAATTCTGACTTTGATCTCATAATTCTGACTTTGATCTCATAATTCTGACTTTGATTTCATAGTTCTGACTGTGATCTCATAATTCTGATGATGATCTCATAATTCTGACTTTGATTTCATTATTCTGACTGTGATCTCCTAATTCTGACTTTGATTTCATAGTTCTGACTGTGATCTTTTACTTTGATCTCATTATTCTAACCTTAATCCCATAATTCTTAATTTCATAATTCTGACTTTAATTTCATAATTCTGACTTTGATCTGAAAATTCTGACTTTGATTTCATAATTCTGACTTTGATTTCATCATTCTGACTTTAATTTCATAATTCTGACTTTGATCTGAAAATTCTGACTTTGATCTCATAATTCTGACTTTGATCTGAAAATTCTGACTTTGATCTCATAATTCTGACTTTGATCTGAAAATTCTGACTTTGATTTCATAATTCTGACTTTGATCTCATAATTCTGACTTTGATCTGAAAATTCTGACTTAGATCTCATAATTCTGACTTTAATTTCATAATTCTGACTTTAATTTCATAATTCTGACTTTGATCTGAAAATTCTGACTTTGATCTCATAATTCTGACTTTAATTTCATAATTCTGACTTTAATTTCATAATTCTGACTTTGATCTGAAAATTCTGACTTAGATCTCATAATTCTGACTGTGATCTCATAATTCTGACTTTGATGTCATTATTCTGACTGTGATCTCATAATTCTGACTTCAATGTCATTATTCTGACTGTGATCTCATAATTCTGACTTTGATGTCATTATTCTGACTGTGATCTCATAATTCTGACTTTGATGTCATTATTCTGACTGTGATCTCATAATTCCGACTTTGATTCCATAGTTCTGACTGTGATCTCATAATTCTGACTGTGATCTCATAATTCTGATATTGATTTAATAGTTCTGTGATCTCCTTATTCTGACTTTGATCTCATTATTCTAACTTTAATCCCATAATTCTTTTAATTTCATAATTCTGACTTTGATTTCATAGTTGACTTTGATCTCAAAATTCTGACTGTGATCTCATAATTCTGCTTTTGGCCTCATAATTCTGACTGAGTTCTGAAAATTCTGACTTTGATCTCAAAATTCTTACTTTGAGCTTATAATTCTGAATTTGATCTCATAATTCTGACTGTAATCCCATAATTCTTTTAATTTCATAATTCTGACTTTGATTTCATAGTTGACTTTGATCTCAAAATTCTGACTGTGATCTCATAATTCTGCTTTTGGCCTCATAATTCTGACTGAGATCTCATAATTCTGATTTTGATCTCATAATTCTGACTTTGATTTCATAATTCTGACTTTAATCTCTTAATTCTGACTGTGATCTCATAATTCTGACTTTGATTTCATAGTTCTGACTGTAAACTCATAATTCTGACTTTGATCTCATAATTCTGACTTTGATTTCATAGTTCTGACTGTGATCTCATAATTCTGACTTTGATCTCATAATTCTGACTTTGATCTCATAGTTCTGACTGTGATCTCATAATTCTGACTTTGATCTCATAATTCTGACTTTGATCTCATAATTCTGACTTTGATTTCATAGTTCTGACTGTGATCTCATAATTCTGACGATGATCTCATAATTCTGACTTTGATTTCATTATTCTGACTGTGATCTCCTAATTCTGACTTTGATTTCATAGTTCTGACTGTGATCTTTTAATTCTGACTTTGATCTCATAATTCTGACTTTGATCTCATTATTCTAACCTTAATCCCATAATTCTTTTAATTTCATAATTCTGACTTTGATTTCATAGTTGACTTTGATCTCAAAATTCTGACTGTGATCTCATAATTCTGCTTTTGGCCTCATAATTCTGACTGAGATCTGAAAATTCTGACTTTGATCTCAAAATTCTGACTTTGAGCTTATAATTCTGATTTTGATCTCATAATTCTGACTTTGATTTCATAATTCTGACTTTAAACTCTTAATTCTGACTTTGATCTCATAATTCTGACTTTGATTTCATAGTTCTGACTGTAAACTCATAATTCTGACTTTGATCTCATAATTCTGACTTTGATTTCATAATTCTGACTTTGATTTCATAATTCTGATTTTGAGCTCTTAATTCTGACTTTGATCTGAAAATTCTGACTTTGATCTCATAATTCTGACTTTGATCTGAAAATTCTGACTTTGATCTCATAATTCTGACTTTGATTTCATCATTCTGACTTTAATTTCATAATTCTGACTTTGATCTGAAAATTCTGACTTAGATCTCATAATTCTGACTTTGATCTGAAAATTCTGACTTTGATTTCATAATTCTGACTTTGATTTCATAGTTCTGACTGTGATCTCATAATTCTGACTTTGATCTCATAATTCTGACTGTGATCTCATAATTCTGACGATGATCTCATAATTCTGACTTTGATTTCATAATTCTGACTTTGATTTCATAGTTCTGACTGTGATCTCATAATTCTGACTTTGATCTCATAATTCTGACTTTGATCTCATAATTCTGACTTTGATTTCATAGTTCTGACTGTGATCTCATAATTCTGACGATGATCTCATAATTCTGACTTTGATTTCATAGTTCTGACTGTGATCTCATAATTCTGACTTTGATGTCATTATTCTGACTGTGATCTCATAATTCTGACTTCAATGTCATTATTCTGACTGTGATCTCATAATTCTGACTTTGATGTCATTATTCTGACTGTGATCTCATAATTCTGACTTTGATGTCATTATTCTGACTGTGATCTCATAATTCCGACTTTGATTCCATAGTTCTGACTGTGATCTCATAATTCTGACTGTGATCTCATAATTCTGATATTGATTTAATAGTTCTGTGATCTCCTTATTCTGACTTTGATCTCATTATTCTAACTTTAATCCCATAATTCTTTTAATTTCATAATTCTGACTTTGATTTCATAGTTGACTTTGATCTCAAAATTCTGACTGTGATCTCATAATTCTGCTTTTGGCCTCATAATTCTGACTGAGTTCTGAAAATTCTGACTTTGATCTCAAAATTCTTACTTTGAGCTTATAATTCTGAATTTGATCTCATAATTCTGACTGTAATCCCATAATTCTTTTAATTTCATAATTCTGACTTTGATTTCATAGTTGACTTTGATCTCAAAATTCTGACTGTGATCTCATAATTCTGCTTTTGGCCTCATAATTCTGACTGAGATCTCATAATTCTGATTTTGATCTCATAATTCTGACTTTGATTTCATAATTCTGACTTTAATCTCTTAATTCTGACTGTGATCTCATAATTCTGACTTTGATTTCATAGTTCTGACTGTAAACTCATAATTCTGACTTTGATCTCATAATTCTGACTTTGATTTCATAGTTCTGACTGTGATCTCATAATTCTGACTTTGATCTCATAATTCTGACTTTGATCTCATAGTTCTGACTGTGATCTCATAATTCTGACTTTGATCTCATAATTCTGACTTTGATCTCATAATTCTGACTTTGATTTCATAGTTCTGACTGTGATCTCATAATTCTGACGATGATCTCATAATTCTGACTTTGATTTCATTATTCTGACTGTGATCTCCTAATTCTGACTTTGATTTCATAGTTCTGACTGTGATCTTTTAATTCTGACTTTGATCTCATAATTCTGACTTTGATCTCATTATTCTAACCTTAATCCCATAATTCTTTTAATTTCATAATTCTGACTTTGATTTCATAGTTGACTTTGATCTCAAAATTCTGACTGTGATCTCATAATTCTGCTTTTGGCCTCATAATTCTGACTGAGATCTGAAAATTCTGACTTTGATCTCAAAATTCTGACTTTGAGCTTATAATTCTGATTTTGATCTCATAATTCTGACTTTGATTTCATAATTCTGACTTTAATCTCTTAATTCTGACTTTGATCTCATAATTCTGACTTTGATTTCATAGTTCTGACTGTAAACTCATAATTCTGACTTTGATCTCATAATTCTGACTTTGATTTCATAGTTCTGACTGTGATCTCATAATTCTGACTTTGATCTCATAATTCTGACTTTGATTTCATAGTTCTGACTGTGATCTCATAATTCTGACTTTGATCTCATAATTCTGACTTTGATCTCATAATTCTGACTTTGATTTCATAATTCTGACTTTGATTTCATAGTTCTGACTGTGATCTCATAATTCTGACTTTGATCTCATAATTCTGACTGTGATCTCATAATTCTGACGATGATCTCATAATTCTGACTTTGATTTCATAGTTCTGACTGTGATCTCATAATTCTGACTTTGATCTCATAATTCTGACTGTGATCTCATAATTCTGACGATGATCTCATAATTCTGACTTTGATTTCATAGTTCTGACTGTGATCTCATAATTCTGACTTTGATGTCATTATTCTGACTGTGATCTCATAATTCTGACTTTGATCTCATAATTCCGACTTTGATTCCATAGTTCTGACTGTGATCTCATAATTCTGACTGTGATCTCATAATTCTGATATTGATTTAATAGTTCTGTGATCTCCTTATTCTGACTTTGATCTCATTATTCTGACTGTGATCTCATAATTCTGACTTTGATTTCATAGTTCTGACTGTGATCTTTTAATTCTGACTTTGATCTCATAATTCTGACTTTGATTTCATAGTTCTGACTTTGATCTCATAATTCTGACTTTGATCTCATAGTTCTGACTTTGATTCCATAGTTCTGACTTTGATCTCATAATTCTGAGTTTGATCTCATTATTCTAACTTTGCTCTCAAAATCCTGACTGTGATCTCATACTTCTGACTTTATCTCATAATTCTGAGTTTGATCTAATAATCCAGACTTCGATCTTATAATTCTTTGGTGGTGATGAGAAGGGGGTAGGATGATTAATCAACCTTGTTCCTGCTCATAGAGCTGAATGTTCCTCATCATCATGACAACATAAACACACATACAACTGTTTATGTGCAGGGCTTTTTGTATAGACAGATTTATTGTGCAGTAAATAAATCACTTTAAACTGAGGGACTGTGAGTCGTTATTCAAACAACACATTGTCTCCTGTTGTCTTAGCTGTTCAAACTGACAGGCTTTAAGAAGGAGAGGCTGTTGTCATGTTGTAAATCTCTGGTCTGACCTGGACTGTAGAGAACCAGGTTTCTTATAACAAAACTGTTCATATGTGGTGTTAACCTGTCTAAAATAGCCAGCTATAGTGTAGGTTCAGACAAAGATGTTTGTGCTGAGGAGCTTCATCTTCAGCTTTAGACAGCTACCGGGAAAACACTACTGCAGAGGAGGGCAGGGTTTAACTTAGGGGCTAATTTACCATCCCATTTATGACCTCGGGTATGTAGTTCTGAGGAAAACGTCTCTCATTAGAGTTAATTTTTCTGTGCTTGGACAGTGGTGGAAAACAAGAGTTTTGTTAGAGAAAAATACCTTTCAGATTTTATCTGCACAGCCTGATGGAAGAGAAGGCAGAATGTCATGTTTGATACTGTTCTAAGTAAGTACTTGACCCTAAAATCTACCGTACGGTCATGAATCTAGATCCCATCTTAAACCAGATCTGTCTCATGGAGCAGGGGCTGAGGGGAGCTGGCTGCTGACGGCCTTAACGCTGCCTTACATAACACCGTTTGTCTGATTGTTGGCATCTTCACCAACGGCTCTTTGTTAGAGTTTTCATCATCACAGACCATTAGTGGATCATTGTTGGTTCTTTGGCCCTGGAACAACTGCTCCGTCTGTCTCTGTGAGGTTCTGATGGACGAGAGCGCGCTTCAGTCTAACTTCAGGTTCTGTCTGCTGTTGGTGAAACAGTGGTGGTTGGTTTGAATGGGCGTGTCTGCTCGTTATCGTCACAGAGAGACGGCGGCTTCTCAGAAACACTAACACTGCACTTTTATCACAAACAGACATGCTCTCTTTATCTTTAATGAAACTGTTCACTGAACAACGCCAGATAGAGGCCAGCGGGTCACATGACCTCAAAGTCCCAGCTGACCCTTTGTAGGCCCCACCCTCAACAGGAAGTGACCTGTCAGCCTCCTTGGTTAGTGTTAGAAGGTTAGACCAGCTTTAGTCGCTGGACTTGCCCAGGTTTAAAACAAGTGTGATGTGACTAACTTTGATTGATATTCTCCTGATTTAACTGTTTTATGTTATTAATATAACAGAAAACAAAGGAACGTGAGAACAACACAACAAAAAGAAGGAAAAAATAGAAATGTAGAAAACAAGACAAGAAATTAGACCAGATAAAACACAAAAACCCTCAAAATATCCTTTAAGTTAGCACACAAATCACAACATAATATGATCTCAAAAAGAATATCAATATATGAGAACATAAAATAATGTTAGACAATACCACTTATATGAGAACATAAAATAATGTTAGACAATACCTCATATATCAGAACAAAAAAATAATGTTAATACCACATTTATGAGAACATAAAATAATGTTAGGAAATTACCACATATATCAGAACATAAAATAATGTTAGGAAATACCACATATATCAGAACATAAAATAATGTTAGACAATACCACATTTATCGAACAAAAAAATAATGTTAATACCACATTTATGAGAACATAAAATAATGTTAGGCATTAGCATATATATCAGAACATAAAACAATGTCAGACAATACCACATATATCAGAACATAAAATAATGTTAGACATGAGCATATATATCAGAACATAAAACAATGTCAGACAATACCACATATATCAGAACATGAAATAATGTTAAACATTACCACATATATCAGAACATAAAATAATTTTAAACATTACCACATATATGATAACATAAAATAATGTTCGAAAATACCACATATATCAGAACATAAAATAATGTTAGGAAATACCACATATATCAGAACAAAAAATTATGTTAATACCACATTTATGAGAACATAAAATAATCTTAGGCATTAGCACATATATCAGAACAAAAAATAATGTTAATACCACATTTATGAGAACATAAAATAATCTTAGGCATTAGCACAAATATCAGAACATAAAATAATGTTAGACATGAGCACATATATCAGAACATAAAATAATGTTAGACAATACCACTTATATGAGAACATAAAATAATGTTAGACAATACCTCATATATCAGAACAAAAAATAATGTTAATACCACATTTATGAGAACATAAAATAATGTTAGCCAAAAGTATATATATAAGAACATAAAATAATGTTAGACAATACCACATATATCAGAACATAAAAATAATGTTAAAACCACATTTATGAGAACAAAAAATAATGTTAGGAATAGCACATATATCAGAACATAAAATAATGTTAAACATTACCACATATATCAAAACATAAAATAATGTTAGACATGAGCACATATATCTGAACATAAAAGATGTTAGACAATACCACATATATCAGAACATAATATAAAGTTAAACATTACCACAGATATCAGAACAAAAAATAATGTTAATACCACATTTATGAGAACATAAAATAATCTTAGGCATCAGCACATATATCAGAACAAAAAATAATGTTAATACCACATTTATGAGAACATAAAATAATGTTAGACAATACCACATTTATCAGAACATAAAATAATGTTAGACATGAGCACATATATCAGAACATAAAATAATGTTGGACAATTCCACATATATCAGAACATAAAATAATGTTAGACAGTTCCACATATATCAGAACATAAAATAATGTTAGGCATTAGCACATATATTAGAACGTGAAATAATGTTAGGCATTAGCACATATATGAGAACATAAAATAAAGTCAGAAAATACCACATGTATCAAAACATAAAATAATGTTACGCAATACCACATATATTAGAACATAAAATAATGTTAGACATGAGCACATATATCAGAACATAAAATAGTGTAGACAATACCACATATATCAGAACATAAAATAAGGTTAAACATTTCCACATATATCAGAAAATAAAATTATGTTAGACATGAGCACATATATGATAACATAAAATAATGTTAGAAAATACCACATATATCAGTACATAAAATAATGTTAAACATTACCACATATATCAGAACATAAAATAATGTTAGACAATACCACATATATCAGAACATAAAATAATGTTAATACCACATTTATGAGAAAATAAAAAAATGTTAGGCAATAGCACATATATCAGAACATAAAATAATATTAAACATTACCACACATATCAGAACATAAAATAATGTTAAACATTACCACATATATCAGAACATAAAATAATGTTAGAAAATACCACATATATCAGAACATAAAATAATGTTAAACATTACCACATATATCAGAACATAAAATAATGTTAGACAATACCACATATATCAGAACAAAAAAATAATGTTAATACCACATTTATGAGAACTTAAAATAATGTTAGCCAAAAGTATATATATAAGAACATAAAATAATGTTAGACAATACCACATATATCAGAACATAAAAATAATATTAAAACCACATTTATGAGAACAAAAAATAATGTTAGGAATAGCACATATATCAGAACATAAAATAATGTTAAACAATATCACATATATCAGAACATAAAATAATGTTAGACACGAGCACATATATCAGAACATAAAATAATGTTAAACATTACCAAATATATCAGAACATAAAATAATGTTAGACATGAGCACATATATCAGAACATAAAATAATGTTAAACATTACCACATATATCAGAACATAAAATAATGTTAGACATGAGCACATACATCAGAACATAAAATAATGTTAGACAATACCACATATATCAGAACATAAAATAATCTTAGACATTAGCACATATATCAGAACACAAAATAATGTTAGACAATACCACATATATCAGAACATAAAATAATGTTAGACATTAGCATACAGTGCTTAACAAATGTATTAGACCACCCTAACCCTAACCAAAGTCAGGTTTATGCCACAGCTGCCCTAAATTAACAGCATTGGTAACTACCAAAATTATTTTTTATGTTTCTGCAATGGTTAATACACCAATATTTAGAAGCTCTTTAACCCAGATAATTTTAATACTTAAATATAATTATTATTGTTATCCATAAATTTTCAAATTTACTGATTTACAAAAACAACTGAAAAAATAGTAAAGCACATTATTTTTTCTTGATTAATATGTCAAATCATAGTTATTTACTGTCATTCCTGAACAGAAAAATGAGATTTAGTGGTTGAATGTTATGCTTGATTCATTTCTGACTTCTCAGAGAAGCCCAGTGAGCCGGCTCAAATTTGGGTGAATTCAGTTTGAAATTCCTCATTCCTGTTCAAAATGGTAAAACGTGGAGAGCTGACTGAAAATGAAAGAGTCCGCATTAAAGCACTTCATGATGCTGGATGGTCTCTGAGACAGATATGACAGCTGGTCTAATACATTTGTTAAGCACCGTATATCAGAACATAAAATAATGTTAAACACCCTACCTATCTATCTATACCTATACATACCTACTAATAGAACACTACTAATAAACATTCCATCCTGTGCCTGCAGAGATGATGTCATCTCCTAAAGTTTATTAAACATTCCATCCTCTGCCTGCAGAGATGATGTCATCTCGTAAAGTTTATTAAACATTCCATCCTCTGCCTGCAGAGACGATGTCATCTCTTTAAGTTTATTAAACATTCCATCCTCTGCCTGCAGAGATATCATCTCATAAAGTTTATTAAACATTCCATCCTCTGCCTGCAGAGATGATGTAATCTCTTTAAGTTTATTAAACATTCCATCCTCTGCCTGCAGAGATGATGTCATCTCTTTAAGTTTATTAAACATTCCATCCTCTGCCTGCAGAGATGATGTCATCTCGTAAAGTTTATTAAACATTCCATCCTCTGCCTGCAGAGATGATGTCATCTCGTAAAGTTTATTAAACATTCCATCCTCTGCCTGCAGAGATGATGTTATCTCTTTAAGTTTATTAAACATTCCATCCTCTGCCTGCAGAGATATCATCTCATAAAGTTTATTAAACATTCCATCCTCTGCCTGCAGAGATGATGTAATCTCTTTAAGTTTATTAAACATTCCATCCTCTGCCTGCAGAGATGATGTCATCTCTTTAAGTTTATTAAACATTCCATCCTCTGCCTGCAGAGATGATGTCATCTCGTAAAGTTTATTAAACATTCCATCCTCTGCCTGCAGAGATGATGTCATCTCGTAAAGTTTATTAAACATTCCATCCTCTGCCTGCAGAGATGATGTCATCTCTTTAAGTTTATTAAACATTCCATCCTCTGCCTGCAGAGATATCATCTCATAAAGTTTATTAAACATTCCATCCTCTGCCTGCAGAGATGATGTAATCTCTTTAAGTTTATTAAACATTCCATCCTCTGCCTGCAGAGATGATGTCATCCTTCATCGCAGCCTTCCCCAAACTAATGCTGAGGACTAAGTGTTCGGGGTCCAGGTGTTTGTTGGGGGTTTTTAGGGGGACGTTCTTCTCTTTTTATGAGTTCATGAACATGGCGTCATGCTCACCCACCTTTATAATGTTCTCTTAGACAACGGCACATCAATAACTGTAATTTACAGCTTGTTGGCATCACCATTGGAGTTTAAGATCTGTACTTTAGTTACAGGCTATGGGAAGGATTCCTGACCACCACAGGACGTCCCGCCCTCAACTATGACGTGATGCTGACTATATCTATGGAAGTTTTCTGGGGGCTCTCCTGGTTCAGGAGCAGTCCAGTCCTGTTTTTGTCCAGCGTTTGAGTCCGGATATATCGGTAAGAATGTTAATGAGAGGGCAGAGGGCTCAGACCTGGCAGCAGCACCACAGAGCTGCAGTAATCACTGAGCATGTGCGTGTTTTTGTGTATCTGAGGCTATGAAAGAGGCTTTGATGAGCCTCGATTGTCTCTGATCCTTAGCGTCGGTCAGAGAGACAAAGATGGCGCTCTGAAGGCTGTGTTGTGGCGGTAAACATGCTTGTTGTTCGTCAGTGTTGATGAAAAGATGCATGACTAATCCTTTGTGTAAACTCCAAATATTACATAACCAGAGGATCCCCTCAACAACTTCCTCTCTCTGTGGCTCCACAGCCACCCTCCCCCATCCCAAGGTGACCTACAATGTCACTTTCCTCATGGCTGACTGACACGAGTTACCATGGCAACAGCATGTCCATATCATAAATTATAGAGGAGGAGGTTCAGACTGCTCCGCCTGCTGTTTTTAGGCTGTTGGCATGGTAACGCTCCTGGATCATCCTGCTGGGGCTCTAGATGCTCAGAAATAATAAAAACAGTCCTGTGAGAAAGTATTGTTGTGTTTCAGATCATTAAACTGATGTTAATACCAGACCTGAGAAAATACCAAAGCCAGTTTTTATCTGATGCTTTCATTTATTCAGGGTAAATCCATCCAAACCTGCCTGGTCCTGTGTGAAACAGCCATTCCCCCTGTACCTGTTCCATCCTTGATGTTTGTGATAACTGTCAGTGAGTCTTTCTCATTGCTGTGGAGGAATGTTGTCCCGCTCTCTGCAGAATAGTTTTATTTCAGCCTCACTGGAGGGTTTTCCAGCATGAACGATCTGTTTGAGGTCACACCACAGCATCTCAGTCAGATCTAAGTCCAGACTTTGACTAGACCACTCCAGAACCTTCATTTAGTCTTTAGTCCATTCAGCGGTGGACTTGCTGGTATGTTTGGGATCATGGTCCTGCTCCATAACCCCAGTGGTCTTGAGCTTGAGGTCAGGTACTGATGGCCGGACATTCTCCTTCAGGATTTTCTGGTACAGAGCAGAATTCATGGTTCTAGTGGTCTGGGTCCTGGTCCAGACCATCTAACTATGCTGTGTTGGTTTGACTCCAGACGGAACAGGATGCATACCTTCCAGAAAGTTCCTCTTCTGTCTGGTCAGTCCACAGATTATTTACCCAGAAGTCTTGGGGGTCATCAGGATATTTTTAGTCAAATGTGAGACGAGCCTTGAGTTCTTTTGGTCAGCAGTGGTTTTGGTCTTGGAACTCTCCCACTGAGTTCATCCCTTATTTCAACCGTCTCTAAATGAAAAATGGCCCTTAACTCAGAACTTCAGTGCTTTAAGGCGAGATCAGCCAATTAGAGGCGTGGCGGTGATATAAACCAAGTTTTTACAAGATTTCATCAGAGTGGAAGTTTCCCACCTAAATGCAGGTTCAGCCAATCAGGGCTGTTGCTGTGACTCTGGGATTGTGGGTAATGTACTGTTGGCGGGGAGCACAAAGAAGCCACATTTCTCTGAAAAAGAGATAGAGAACAGGAGAACTAGCGCGCATGTGTCCTGATTCCTGTCTCAGGTAGCTTTAATGGTTCTGTTAATATAAGGATGAGTACTTTCACAGGATTAAGGGTTTGTTGCTGTGTGTCAAATAAAATCCATCTCTGAGATCAGCTTCAGCTGGTGGGTTGGGACCTAAAAATGGGTCACAAAGTCATTTCCAGTCGGTCCAGTGTATGACTGGAAAAAAGTCTGTAAGTGCTTTTATTTTGAAGGATGTGCCTCTTTGTTTCATCTCATCTTTTGTACCGTCTCTAGTCCAAACTGGTAGGATTTGATTACGATTGAAACTGTTCTGGGCTGTGATTGGTCAGAAGGAGAAGATGATGGGTCCAGACTGGAGGCCAGCAGAGAACCACTGATCTAGGGACCTCAGCATAAAGAGACAGGCAGCAGAGGACCAACAACAGTTAAAGAGGTGATGGAGGTGAAACAGCGAGGGTCGGTCCTAGTTTTAATGACCGTGTTATCTAGTCAGATCAACGTCCTTCTCTGAGAAAACGATGAAGAGCAGTCAGACGTACTCCTCTGAAGGAACAGCATCAGTAACGGAGAAACCTCCTTCTTTGTGATGCAGCCGTCTCATTATGAAACGTCCTCAGCTCGGTGACGTCTGCAGCAGGAAGGGCTGCGTGTGAATATTTCATCTGTTTCTCCTTCATCGTCCTGAGGAGGAGGAGGATGATCTATTATGGATGCTCTCTCCTGCTGTCATGTTGGTGTCGACTTTAACCTTTCAACCTCAGAGAACAGGAGCAGAGGAGCTGTGAATGCTGGGTAATTTTACTAAGACACTAAGAAATGTATTCTTTAAAATCCTTTCACACAGACTTTACAGGTTCTGATGTTCTCCAGAGTTTCCTGCTCTGTGGTCTAATCTCAGACCACTAGAGGGCGCTCTGAGTCCTAATAAAATGACTGACCACGGATCAGCACTCGTGAAGGTTAAAGACGAGAAACATTTAGCGTGTTTCACAGCCAGCGGATTTTTAATCTGAAATCAGAAAATAGAAACACAAACTGTGAAAACCCCTGCTGACACTGCACCAGTCTGTCTGTCATGCTCCTTTTGCCCTCACCTGTGAACAAAACCCAAAGATACTTGAACTCCTTCACCTGAGGCAGAGACTCCCTCCCCTTCTGACAGGACTAATCCATGGTTTTCCGGCAGAGAACCACGTCCTCGGACTTGGAGGTGCTGACTCTCATCTCGACCGTCCCAGTGCCTGCTGGAGGTCCCCGGCTGAGGAAGCCAGCAGAACCACAAACCCTGGCTGCGCTTTGAGACCCTGTCCATGAGAACCACAAAGAATCAGAGATGGGGGGCAGCCCTGGTGGAGGTCAACACACACCGGGAACGTGTGTTTGTGTCTAGGATGCAGACACAACTCTTACTTTGGTTATACAGGGACCTGAAGAGCTGGTCCACTGTCCCACAGCCAGGCCAGGATCCCCACTGTTCCTCCTGTATCTGAGGTTTTCAATCAGCTGTTGTTTGCAGCATTTTCTCGAAGCACGCATTGAATCGTACACAGACTAATTCACTACTTTAAACAGTCTAAACATTAGGTACAGCGGGGCCTACAACACACAGCCATGTCCCATGTTACTAAATATGAATCAAGTTAAATCCTGCTTTGAAATTTTTACTCTCAATACTTAGATAGTTCAAGAAAAAATAGTTCAATTCATTAAGATTGATAAATAAATGAGATGTTTTTTCCATTTTTACTGGCCTTATTTATTTAAATCTTATAATTAAACTGCTGCTTTTATACTGGCCCTGTATTTTATAACAAATATTCAGCGGGCTGTGGTGTTATCATGGTCTAAAGCTGCAAACCTGAACCAGGTCCAAACAGCTGACGAAATATTTAGTCCTTAGGATGAAACTCAGGATTTGCTGTTGTGTGTGCGTCTCTGTGGTAATGGAGGGTATAAACTACGGAAGCCCCAGGGGGAGAAAAAGAGGAGCTGCGCAGGAATTTCCTACAATCTAGATTTTTATTTTTTAAATCGTCCTAAACAGAAAATTGTAATTAATAAAAAAATCGGTATATCACACAGGCCTAATGTCTGACGGTCCTACATCCACTGTAGAACAAAGTGAGCTTTAGGGTCAAAGGTCGTTGGTAGTGTTGGTCCATGATTGTTTAATGCACGGGTGTCAAACTCAAGGCCCGGGGGCCAAATGTGGCCCACGGTGCAGTTTTACCAACAAGATCATTTCATATTTTAATTAGAAGTAGCTCACCTGAACGAGGTCTGCAGATTTCCTCCAGTATAAAAATGTAAACTTAACCTTGAAGATTAAAAAAAAAAACTTGTGAAGTCATAAAAGTCTAAAAAAGTAGAGAGTAGAAAGAGTCAGGAAGGAGGGGAAGAAATTAATTTGTGTTTTCATTTCATATTTTAATTTTGCATTCCAAGATTATGACTGAAACTTAGGATTTTGACTTTTTATTTTATATTTTGACCTTTTAAATTCATAATTTTGACCTTTTCTGTCATATTATGACCTTTTAGGTTAACGATTTTTCATTTTAAGTCAAATCTTGACCTTTTAAACTCTTAACTTTGACTGTTAATCCCATATTTTGACTTTTTTAACTCCTGATCTAGAATTTTATCTCATATTTTGACGTTTTAGAGTCAAAATTTTGTATTTTATCTCATATCTTGACCTTTAAACTCATGATTCTAACTTCCTATCTCACATATTTGACTTTTAAAACCTTATTTTGACTTTCAGTTTTGTATTTTGACCTTTATGACTTATAAACTTGACTTTTTAGCTCAGATTTTGAGCCTATAACTCATTATTTACTTAGCATTTATTTGACATGGACAGTAACACTAATGCTGTGATATTTAATGATTTTGACTTTTTTTTTTTTTAGAAATCTTAAAATCATTTATCATCACTGTTTAGTTTCCTCTTTAGTTCATTACCTGTGAAACACGGTTGACAGTTTTGGGTCAAATCTTGACCCTGTTAGGCCCTCAGGTTAGACCTAAATTCAGTGACTGAGTTTGACATCCCTGGTCTAAGATGAGGAAAGTTAAAGCTGAAGTCCTTCAGTGTGTCAGCTTTAAGGTTGGTGTTTGTTTCTGTCTGGGTTGAGACTCTTTATCAGAGGTCAGCCTGGTTCCTGATGGTTGTTTACAGTGATAATATTTAGTCTGAGATATCACAGGAACATCAGACCGTACATCTACTGAACACATTTACCCCAAACATGGAGAAGCTCCTTCATCAGTGTGAAATCTCACAGCTAAATCTCAGATGTGTGGACGCCGATGAAGACCAGCAGGTGTTCAGTAACACTTTTAATCCCGTTTAAAGATGCCGGCTCAATTCAGGGCTCAGGTGAAAAAGCTCATACACACCCTGAGGTCAAAGGTGCGAGTTTCCGCACAGCGGTAACGTTTTATGTATTTTAAGGAATGGATTTATGATCCAAATTCACGTGTCACTGAGCACAGACATAATATGTGACAGGAGATTGGCTGGCTGGATGTCGGCGTCGCCGCCATGTTGCCAGAGGGAAGTCGCTACTTCATTCAATACAGTAGACAAAGACTGTGCATGTTTTCAGAATAAAAAGCTCAAACGATGAGATTACATGGATTTTAATGAATCATTTATAATAAATGATCCATTTTAAAATAATAACTGACAGTGAAACAGAAAAGCAGAATCCACTTTCTTGTATTTTCTCAGTTAAATGAAAAGATGTACTCCATGATTTGAAATAAAATAATTTCATATATATATAACTTTGTCAAATATGTATAGATATTTTTATTTTAAATCTTTATATATACATATCTATATATTAATCTGATCGTTTGAGCCAGGGGGTGGCGTATTTCCAGTGGAAAATAAGACCGCTTCACAACTTCCGCCCAACAATACGTGCTAAGCCAAAACGAAACCTAAACCCTCCTATACTGCCTTAATTTGTCCGTTTCGTTGTTTTTTTAGTTTTGGTTGTTGTGTTTACTCTACCATCATCGCTTGGCATCCAAACATGCTAAAATTATGTTTCAAAAACAGGTTAAAGGCGCTTCTGGACATCGTTGCTGCGTGCTGCAATGTACATCTTCAGCTGCATTTAACTGGTCATTGACAGTCAGCTCAGGCAACTCATGCAAACAGCGAGTAAACTGCAATGAATTTGTCATCAAATGCCTTTCTCTTCTCCCAGCTGGAAGTGTGGGAGCCGTCTAATGCCAAATGCGGAAGCAGTTCATGCATAGAGCCCATTCCAATAACTTGACCAACAAGGCCTTTTTCACTCACACACAGAGTATTTCTGGTTCAGCGTTTATTGTGCCGGACCACTTCCACCAAAATGGGCCGTCTGCATGAAAAACGATTTAAAATGTATTTATATATATACTTATAATTATTCATTAAAATCCATGTAATTTCGTCGTTTGAACTTTTTATTTCGAAAACGTGCACAGTCCTTGTCTACTGAATTGAATAACGTAGAGACTTACTTCTGGCAACATGGTGGCGATGCCGGCGTCAGGCCAGCCAATCTCCCGTCGCACATTATGTCTCTGCTCAGTGATACGTGAATTTGGATCATAAATCAATTTAATAAAATTTATGTTGTGTAATCGCTTTGCTTGTCAGTCTGAAAAGTCCCGTGTTTTTCATCTACTTATATTTCCTTATGGGACCAACTTGCCTCCGTTAACATGGCGGCGATGCACGAAGAAAACAACAAAGAAGACGTTCAGTTGAAATGATTTCTGGTATTAGAAGACGAGATAAGGCGGCGCTTGTCTGACTTCCGGTGTGAAGTGGAGGTCCTCCGATGTATCCGGGTCCCTCTCCAAATTTCTGAAGCATCAGATTCTAAACCGTTTTTATTTTTAACTGAAAGTTTAAACTTTAATCAAAAACTGTCAGAAGCAGTGTAGAATTGAACTTTAACGTGTTTTCTCTTCTTTTTTCTTGTCTTTTCATGTTATCATTTCTTTTGGTGTTGATATTTGTGAGTTCATTCTGGTCTACTCAGGACGTCCACCTACACGTTTTTGGATGTGTTGGCTTTATATTTCTAACCCAACAGTGTTAAATAGCTGTTAAAACATAAACTGTAATACATAAAGTCTCCACACTGAGGGAAAAACAATGATTCAGAATGACTCACTTAAAACCAGAGTTGTTTTGGGTGAATTTATGGACTTTTTTTTTTTTAACTCGTTTATGTTTCCCTTTCCTTTTTTTTTCTTTTTGATAAAGTGAAAATACATACACAGAGCATTAACAAGAAAACACAACAAATACACACACACAAAGAAAAAACAACAAACTAAATCAATTGATAAAGAAATTTAAAAAAAATACTAAAATAAAATAAAAATAAAAGCCACAGACATTATTATGGCTTTGGTGTTGGATAATCTGTGTTGTGCTCTGGTGTCCTGGCTTACACAGTAAATATTACTGTCTTCTTGTTAGTTCAGGGGAAAAGATGTTATAAAGAAAGAATAGTTGTCCTAAAAATAAAAAAAATAAATAAAAAATGGGGGGGACTAATCAGACTGACAATTATATCAGAAAATGAAATTATAATTTTAATAATAATAATAATTACAGTACCAATAAAGGTAACAATTAGTATAATATAATACCAACAATGATAGTAGACATAAAATAATAACAGATAAGAAAATACAAAAAAATAAAATAAAATAAAAATGGAATAATACTCATGAGGTGAATCATAATAATGTGTATGCATACACTTTCATTCATGTATGAAGAGCTCCATCTGCTGGACAGCATGCCAACTGTGGAAGGTTCCAGTCAGAAATATTTTAATACTCACTGGTTTGTGCCTCATATACGGGCTCTCACAGCATAAAAGTGACTTTTAGCACCAGCTACAACACTGAACTACAGTGTTATGTCAGTGTTACTCAACCCTGCTCAACCAAAGAGCCAAACTGTTGAAAAATACCTTTGCAAGAGCCACGATAGAAATAGGTTAAAGATGGCAAAAATTGTCAAAAGCAGCAAAAATGTGTAAAAATTGGGAGAAAAAGTGGAAAAAACAGTAGCAAAGTACCAAAATGGGTGAGAAGTGACAAAAAATGAGTTACAGTTGGCAAAAATGGGGAAAAAAAGAGGAAACAAGTGGAATTTAATGGCAAGAGGTAGCTTAATTGGGCTAAATGTGGCAAAAATGCTGAAAATGGCAAAAAGTTTCCCTTTTTAAGGTTTTCTGGGGGAAAAATATTTAAATTAAGACATAAATGAGCCACAAATAATCACAATTTTGCATTTTGCTACAAAAGGCACAGTTCTTCTTTTTGTACCATGGAAGAAAGTGGTCAGTCAGAAACTTTAGATACTTTGCTGAGGTCATTTTCACACCTTCAGGGACCCTAAAGGGGCCTACCAGCTCTCTCCTCATGATTCCAGCCCAAAACATGACTCCGCCCCTTCCTTGCTGACATCACAGATCATCCAGAATTATAGGACACACCCAAATAAATGTAAATGCCTAGTCTTCATCAGCTCTCAGAGCTAGAGTCATGTAAAGATGTGAAGGTTGTTGTTGAAGGTTGTGTTTCAGTAAATCATGTGTTTGCAGACCTACAGTGATCATAACTCACTCTGAGAGGAGGATATAAAATAATAGCGCTCATGTTTTTATCTGCAGCCCCTGCTTTAAGGTCACAGGTCCATGTAACTCAGTTAAACTTTAGTCATGGTTAAACTCTAAAGTCATGGTTACTCCGACCATCCAGGGATGTTCAAACACACCCAGATGACTGCTCACTGTTAGCCATGACTAACAGCAACTCTTTAACCCACTGACGGGCTGATAAAGTCAAACACACTCTTTATTTATTGATCATTGTGAGAAATAAGTGAAGCTTTAGTGCTGCAGACCAACAGTGACACCTGGTGGTGACATGGTGAAAGTACAGCAGCTGTTTGTGCCTGCTGTTGAAGTGTTGACTCCTGATATTTAAAGTCAGTCAGATTTAGTGGTAGCCTAAATAGTCAGATATATGCTGATTCATTTAAAGTCAGCTTCTTAAATCCTCCCATTCAGGGTTCTGGGAACACTAGAACTCTGATTTTACATCAGTGTTCCACTCATGGCCTGATTTAGAATCAAAATCAACACAGATCCTGGACTTTAGTCCAGATCCTTCTGGATCA
This sequence comes from Cheilinus undulatus, assembly GCF_018320785.1. Lineage (NCBI taxonomy): Eukaryota > Metazoa > Chordata > Actinopteri > Labriformes > Labridae > Cheilinus > Cheilinus undulatus. Next base: position 586,011 of record NC_054877.1, on the reverse strand, counting down.
AACATGTAAGAAAGTCAACGACTAGACTGGATCTCTGGAGTTATTACTGAGTAGTACTAGTGGACTAGTTTACTGGTCCAGAGTCTAGTTTACTGGTCCAGAGTCTAGTTTACTGGTCCAGAGTCTCACATTCACTGGGATTCAAATCAAAGGTGTGAGCCAGACTCTCTGTGATCAATCATTATTTAACAGATGGAATAAAGGATGATTAATGATCCTGAGAGAGAGAGAGAGAGAGAGAGAGAGAGAGAGAGAGAGAGAGAGAGAGAGAGTTTTCACATTTTAAAAATTCATATAATTACATAAAATTATTTACAATACAAAAAGAAATTGTGACACAGGATCACAGTCCATAGAGGAAACTTTGTAGAAACTGTAGCCTCATGACTGGATCCTGGTCCTGAGTCCAGGATGCTCATGGATAGATCTACAGAGGAGGAAATAAAAAAAACCCTTACCTCCCCAGCTGACAGCTTTGAATCCAAAGAAAACTTGGGGCACATCGGACATTTCCGGGAGTGAATCTCTAATTTCTGACTACCCGTGAAAGCAGCATCAGATGAGCGCAGTCCTCCCCGACTCAGAAGTTTACTTTCGTTTTCAAGCAGAAACGTCTCACAGTGAGGGAGCAGGCATCAGGTCTACTCAGAAAAGTCCAGGTCTAACAGAAACCAGACTAATCAACAACAGCACTTCTTCATGTGTGTGGGACGGTAGCTCGGTCTGACGGGGCTCTGGGGGACAGAGGAAGACCAGGTATGGATTTAGAGTCTGACTTTAGTTTTCCTAAAGGTTAGTCCAAGCTGACACAGAGGATTTGGGGAGCTCTCACTCTCACCAGGCCATCTGGACCGTGCCTGGGCGCGTTTGAGCCCCTAAGAGATCCAGAGAGAGAGCTAGGCTCCATTCACACTGACTCAACACTAAAACTAACCTTCTTTCATCAGACCATCAATACCAGGGTTGCCAACTCTCACGCTGCTGGCCTGTGACACACGCTTTCACCTCCTGTCTCACGCTCACACGCCACTCAAACTTTTCTCCCGCTAGAATCAAATGAATGCTTTGGCGCTATCAAATTACTCATGTTAGGTCACAGGCTTTAACTTTCAAATTTAAGGGTTTATTATTTTAAATACGTATTTTATTACCGTCGGATGCGCTCGACGGAAGAGCATGTGTCAGAGGAGAGAGCAGAGGAAGTCCGCCGGTGCTGCATCTCTTTTCTCCAGCCACTTCCTGTCGATGCTCTCTCACACCCAGATCTTTTGACTATTATACCGATGCGCGTCATCAACGAGCATAACACACGTATCACACGTGGAGATGACGTCATATCTAGTGAAAGTTGTTCAAACGTGGGCGTTTTATTTGATCTTTCATGCACCACTGATCAGAAATGTTGTCAAAAGAGCAGAAATATAAAACCAAAGCTCCAAAATGAGGCAGGGTGAAAGGATGTGTCTGGAGAGCTGCAGGTGTGAGGCAGGGCTGGTTTTAGTCATTTGGAGGCCCAGGGCAAAGACTAAGATGAGGCCCCTCCCCCTTTAACCAAAGACCCCTCCCCCTTTAACTACAGAACTAATAATGAGTGGAGAAAAATGAGAAAGCATCTTTTATGTTCATAAAGCCACAGAACTCCAGTAAATGCCCCAATGTGAGATATAAATACCCAAAAATAGCCAACTATAATTCATCATTTTCTTTGCATCTCAGAGCTTAAACTCAGCACATTCTAATATCTTTAAAAAATCTTTTCAGGGAATGAAAGGTTTATAAAAATGATATAAATATGATTTATAGAAACAAATTTAATCATGAAAAATTGAGATACAAGGTTTTAGTCTGATGTCAGTGATAAAATCAATATATGCTCATTATCAGTGACAGATTGGTTCTTCTGACTCTATACAGACATTTGTATCCCATTAACCTCATAATTATCCACCAATCCACTGTTTTATTTCATCTCAACTACAGATTAACTGATCTATTATCTACCTTACATTCCTGCTTTGTATTGTGGCTCTCTCTAAAGTATTTTTTAGACAATGTGGCTCTTTGGTAGGATAAGGTTGAGTACCACTGGTCTAACTGTTACAGTTACAGGGTGGAACTGTGAAACAGCCCTTTAAAGGAAGACTATGTAGTTTTGGGGAAGACATTTCTAATCAAACAAGAAAAATCTTAATTGGTTGATTTACACATGTCAGCAAAATGTCTTCAGTTTCATGAGGAATAAACTAAATGAAAACAGAAGAAAAGCACCATTTTATACTTGGTGCATATGTAGCAGACCCTGCCACCTCTCTAGTGTCAGTGTTTTACTGACCTCATTTTCCTCTGAGGATAGTTGGTTTCATCAGTTATGAAAAAATATTTCTGAGTTTGTATTATTACCTTATTAGTATTGTCCAGTATTATTGATGAGTCCAAATATGTCGCCATCACTGAGTGCGCGTATGTATAATGAACAAAATCTCACTCCAGCCAGGAACCCAAAGTTGGCAAACCTGTCAATACCAGGAAAAACTGCGTCAGTGATTCAGCTCCAACATGAGGAAACTGTTAGCTGGGATGCTAGCACCAATGCTACTGATCCAACACACATGAACTGATATCAATAAATCACAGTTGAGGAGGGTCCATTCTCTGAGTTTATCAGGGTCCATTCTCTGGGTTTATCAGGGTCCATTCTCTGGGTTTACCAGGGTCCATTCTCTGGGTTTATCAGGGTCCATTCTCTGGGTTTATCAGGGTCCATTCTCTGAGTTTATCAGGGTCCATTCTCTGGGTTTATCAGGGTCCATTCTCTGGGTTTATCAGGGTCCATTCTCTGGGTTTATCAGGGTCCATTCTCTGGGTTTATCAGGGTCCATTCTCTGGGTTTATCAGGGTCCATTCTCTGGGTTTACCAGGGTCCATTCTCTGGGTTTATCAGGGTCCATTCTCTGGGTTTATCAGGGTCCATTCTCTGAGTTTATCAGGGTCCATTCTCTGGGTTTATCAGGGTCCATTCTCTGGGTTTATCAGGGTCCATTCTCTGGGTTTATCAGGGTCCATTCTCTGGGTTTATCAGGGTCCATTCTCTGAGTTTATCAGGGTCCATTCTCTGGGTTTATCAGGGTCCATTCTCTGGGTTTATCAGGGTCCATTCTCTGGGTTTATCCGGGTCCATTCTCTGGTTTAAAAGGGTCCCTTAGTGGGGTTTATCAGGGTCCATTCTCTGGGTTTATCAGGGTCCATTCTCTGGTTTATCAGGGTCCATTCTCTGAGTTTATCAGGGTCCATTCTCTGGGTTTACCAGGGTCCATTCTCTGGGTTTATCAGGGTCCATTCTCTGGGTTTATCAGGGTCCATTCTCTGAGTTTATCAGGGTCCATTCTCTGGGTTTATCAGGGTCCATTCTCTGGGTTTATCAGGGTCCATTCTCTGGGTTTATCAGGGTCCATTCTCTGGGTTTATCAGGGTCCATTCTCTGGGTTTATCAGGGGTCATTCTCTGGGTTTATCAGGGTCCATTCTCTGGGTTTATCAGGGTCCATTCTCTGGGTTTATCAGGGTCCATTCTCTGGGTTTATCAGGGTCCATTCTCTGGGTTTATCAGGGTCCATTCTCTGAGTTTATCAGGGTCCATTCTCTGGGTTTATCAGGGTCCATTCTCTGGGTTTATCAGGGTCCATTCTCTGGGTTTACCAGGGTCCATTCTCTGGGTTTATCAGGGTCCATTCTCTGGGTTTATCAGGGTCCATTCTCTGAGTTTATCAGGGTCCATTCTCTGGGTTTATCAGGGTCCATTCTCTGGGTTTATCAGGGTCCATTCTCTGGGTTTATCAGGGTCCATTCTCTGGGTTTATCAGGGTCCATTCTCTGAGTTTATCAGGGTCCATTCTCTGGGTTTATCAGGGTCCATTCTCTGGGTTTATCAGGGTCCATTCTCTGGGTTTATCAGGGTCCATTCTCTGAGTTTATCAGGGTCCATTCTCTGGGTTTGTCAGGGTCCATTCTCTGGGTTTATCAGGGTCCATTCTCTGGTTTATCAGGGTCCATTCTCTGGGTTTATCAGGGTCCATTCTCTGGGTTTACCAGGGTCCATTCTCTGGGTTTATCAGGGTCCATTCTCTGGGTTTATCAGGGTCCATTCTCTGAGTTTATCAGGGTCCATTCTCTGGGTTTATCAGGGTCCATTCTCTGGGTTTATCAGGGTCCATTCTCTGGGTTTATCAGGGTCCATTCTCTGGGTTTATCAGGGTCCATTCTCTGGGTTTATCAGGGTCCATTCTCTGAGTTTATCAGGGTCCATTCTCTGGGTTTATCAGGGTCCATTCTCTGGGTTTATCAGGGTCCATTCTCTGGGTTTATCAGGGTCCATTCTCTGGGTTTATCAGGGTCCATTCTCTGGGTTTATCAGGGTCCATTCTCTGAGTTTATCAGGGTCCATTCTCTGGGTTTATCAGGGTCCATTCTCTGGGTTTATCAGGGTCCATTCTCTGGGTTTATCAGGGTCCATTCTCTGAGTTTATCAGGGTCCATTCTCTGGGTTTATCAGGGTCCATTCTCTGAGTTTATCAGGGTCCATTCTCTGGGTTTATCAGGGTCCATTCTCTGGGTTTATCAGGGTCCATTCTCTGGGTTTATCAGGGTCCATTCTCTGAGTTTATCAGGGTCCATTCTCTGGGTTTATCAGGGTCCATTCTCTGGGTTTATCAGGGTCCATTCTCTGAGTTTATCAGGGTCCATTCTCTGGGTTTGTCAGGGTCCATTCTCTGGGTTTATCAGGGTCCATTCTCTGAGTTTATCAGGGTCCATTCTCTGGGTTTATAAGGGTCCATTCTCTGGGTTTGTCAGGGTCCATTCTCTGGGTTTATCAGGGTCCATTCTCTGAGTTTATCAGGGTCCATTCTCTGAGTTTATCAGGGTCCATTCTCTGAGTTTATCAGGGTCCATTCTCTGGGTTTATCAGGGTCCATTCTCTGAGTTTATCAGGGTCCATTCTCTGAGTTTATCAGGGTCCATTCTCTGGGTTTATCAGGGTCCATTCTCTGGGTTTATAAGGGTCCATTCTCTGGGTTTGTCAGGGTCCATTCTATGGGTTTATCAGGGTCCATTCTCTGAGTTTATCAGGGTCCATTCTCTGAGTTTATCAGGGTCCATTCTCTGGGTTTATCAGGGTCCATTCTCTGGGTTTATCAGGGTCCATTCTCTGGGTTTATCAGGGTCCATTCTCTGAGTTTATCAGGGTCCATTCTCTGGGTTTATCAGGGTCCATTCTCTGAGTTTATCAGGGTCCATTCTCTGGGTTTATCAGGGTCCATTCTCTGGGTTTATCAGGGGTCCATTCTCTGGGTTTATCAGGGTCCATTCTCTGGGTTTATCAGGGTCCATTCTCTGAGTTTATCAGGGTCCATTCTCTGGGTTTATCAGGGTCCATTCTCTGGGTTTATCAGGGTCCATTCTCTGGGTTTATCAGGGTCCATTCTCTGGGTTTATCAGGGTCCATTCTCTGGGTTTATCAGGGTCCATTCTCTGGGTTTATCAGGGTCCATTCTCTGAGTTTATCAGGGTCCATTCTCTGGGTTTATCAGGGTCCATTCTCTGGGTTTATCAGGGTCCATTCTCTGGGTTTATCAGGGTCCATTCTCTGGGTTTATCAGGGTCCATTCTCTGAGTTTATCAGGGTCCATTCTCTGGGTTTATCAGGGTCCATTCTCTGGGTTTATCAGGGTCCACAGGGCTCCAGACTAACTTTATTTACTAGGAGTACAGTGGCCCCTAACTTAAAATTTTAGGGGCCACACTGTAAATCGACTTGCGAAATAAATATTCACGTTTCCTCTCATTTTTACTGTATTTCACTGCATTTCTTAAATCAATCCTTTTTGCTTTTCTCAAGAGAAATATCACCAGACAAATGATAAAATACAGTGGGTCCCTTAAATGGACTACTTGTATGTTAAAAATAGGTATTAAATGGTTATCTAGACAAAATATCTAAAATAGCTCAGATGGCAGTTTATATTTATTAAAGTTGGAAGGAAAGGAAGTTAAATATATTAGATTTTGCCATAATTGAGGTTTATGGATCATCTCCCAGGAAATTCTGGCTGCTAATTCTTTATTTCTTATATTGTAGTTTAATTTTATGTTTCACTTTGTCATTAAGGTAAAGAGACTAGGGATGTCATGATTACAGATTTTTTAGGTGTGATTATTGTTAGAGAAATAATTGTGATTTTATGATTATGATGATTATTTTTGCATTAATTTCACACTACCATGAATAAGTAGATTCACATGAACTCTCCTTATAGGTCTTGAATTTTAATTTATTTCCATCTTTGGATGCTCTCATAACAAAATAAGATATCAACAATGTAAAAGTAACCAAAAGTACAAGAAAAATGATAATAATCCTATTTGGAATGAAACAAAAATCACATCTGCTGTGTAAACAATCAATAAATGCTACATATTAACTACGTACTTCTCTCAGAGAAAACATGAATAAAGGCTACAGGACCTCTCTCTGGACTTGGTTGGGTTCTTTCTGTTAACTACATTACAAAAATATTTTAAGCATGTCTTTTGAAGCTGTGAAGAGAAAATACAAGGAAAAGACTTCTAGCTAGCTTTTGGCTTCCAGCTGCCCCTTTAACATAAAAACAATACTGTAAACACAGTGAAATAGATAAATAATAACTGAAATTAAATACAAGCTAGCTATGTGTTTCCTTTTGAAGCAAAACAAGGGTCGAAAGGCAACAGGTGCAAACTGCAGGCTGGCTTTGAGAGCGGATGTCTGGCAGATAGAAATATAACCGGCCAAAATGTAAGGCAGAAAACATGCCAATGACCAGATTAATAAATACTGAATAAATATTATATTCTGTGTAACCTAGAAGATCTGTTGTGAGAATCCTTTAATATCAACTCAAAGTAGCCTAGTCTGACTCCACCCCCTGTCCCGCGGTGCTGGGGTTGTTTATCTCCTCAGACACTAAGCACATGGCTAATTATGTATGCAAGATGACGGGAATGACGCCAAACCAATCTTATTTCTGAGCATGCTCAGTGCTGTTGGAGACTATGCAGGGAAAATTTGACCAGAACATTCTCGGAAAGCAGAATTTTAATCTAAGTGAGTTTTTCCTGGTTAACAAAAGGATTAATATCATCAGCGGTATGGAGGGATTTTGAGTATGTCATCTCTGTGAGTTATGAAGAGGCTGGAACAAAGGGAACTGTACAGCTGATAGTCATAAACACTGATGCAGCAGAGAGAGAGAGAGGCCTTCGCCGAGCAGAGTTGTGGTGGACATCAATAAACCTACCTATGACCAATCCTCAGATAAAGTTGGATTGTAGTCAACACAGGATCGCATCGAGCAGAAAGGCCCGGGCCGCTTGGAGCTGATAACAAAGCCTCTCTTCAATGTAGCTGGTTGTTAAGGCTCGGGATGTTCTGGCTAATAAGCAGACGCAGTCTTAGATAAGCCATCAATGAGAGGAGGACTGGAGCGGACTATCTGCTGTGGAGCCTTTGTCTTTTCGGGACAAGTCCAAATAAAACATGATGGTTGGATTTACTGCTTTAGCCGAGGTTACAGTTCATCATGAGGACTGGTATTAGGAAACTGAGGGTAAGACTGATTTTTCATTTGGAATGTAGAGTTTTAACACGGTGTCCAGTTAACAGAGCACTGGGGAGTTCTATGTTTGGATGCTACGCTATTGTTGCTGGAGGATGGTATTTGGCTGTTGTAAGCTGCTAAATTATGATAGCAGCCAATGTGCTAACAGGCTAACGGTGCTAATGTGAAACTAATTTTTGTTGTTTAGGAGTTTAACGTGGGCGTATATTGTGGAACTAACTGCGTGTGCGCCTCCGCCTGCAACTGCATGAAGCAACACGAGTCGGTGACGCGGTTGTTGTGTAACTTTGTTTTCGTTCCAGGTGAGTTGCGTTGACGTACCAATATGGTTCACGGCATAATATTTTCTGGAAATTGACGGTGTTTAGGAAATGTTATGATTAACTAATCGTAAAGTTTAATACCGCAATTAATTATGGCAACGGGTAATCGTGACATCCCTAGACACAACTAAAAATGTATCAAAAGTTCTATAAAATGAAAGGAAAGCACTAATAACACCACAACAAAAGTACTTAAAGTGAACTTTAAACTTATTTTTTCATAAATTCCTGCCTATCAAGGTCATGTCCTCAACTCTAGTATTTAGCACTAACTCTTTAATAAAATAAATCTAACATTTTCAGTAGATTTCAGTTATAGAATATTTTCCATGTTTTAGCATCTGAAACCCAAAAATGTCAGGTGGAGCCTGTCTGAATAAATAAACAGATTACTGACATGAATCATGGCAGAGGTAAATGGTTTGTAGATCTTTTTTAAGTAAAGATAAAAATATTTTTCAGTCACAGGTGGGCAGGTACACTTTCACTGTCAGGTGGTACAACCTAGGTAAAACAGCAACATTTTAGTTTACCATCAAAATTCTTCATGTTATTTTAAAAATATTTGTTAAATAAAAAGATAACATTCAGAATATCTGAGTACTAAACTATTCATTTTGAAATTAGTTGCATATGTCAGATGGTGCAACTTCAATGAATAAAGAGTTACATGTCACTGATCCATAAACACATCATCTCTATATACACATATATATAATTAAACATTTCTTGTTGTTTTTCAGTATCAGGATGGAGGAGCAGAGTCCAGACTCTCCTGAACCCAGCTGTGTGTCCATGAAGAGTGACCGGTCTGCTGATCGCTGGATTAACTTCAAACAATCTGCAGATGGAAGGTAAGAAATGATGAAATAAACTGACAGTTATGTTGACATGTTATCAGTGAACTTAGAGGGTCTTATGAAAACCAGTGGATCCCAAATAATTCTTTTGTTCCTTGAAAAATGAATGATTTTAACTTGGTCTTATATAAGACAGTGTTATGAGCCAATGAGGGCTAGTTTCTATAAACAGGAACAGATCTTTGTCTGGACAGGTGTTCCACCTGAAGGTAAGCAGTTTTTGACCCAGAGTTGTTGAAATGTTTGAATGACAATTACAGTTTAATGACATAATGTAGTGGAGCAGCAATGAATGAGCAGTGTTAAAACGTACATTTAGTCTCAGACTCTTTCATCAGACACGGTAAAGTTTATCAGTACGTCAGTTATTTATTTAGTCCTCACATTCTGTCCTTCAGTAGAAGTCCAGATACTTGTGTGAAAAAGACTGGTAAAAGTACACGTACTGATTCAACTCCTTTATTCTAGTAAAAGTAAAAAGTGCATGCTCTGAAATGTGCTTAAAGGTGCAGTCTGTAAAATTGGGGTCATTGGCAACAACAGATTCTAGATTGCAATGCTCATTTCTCTTATGGTAACCATGGAAACCAGTGGTGCTAAATAACATGCTTATCTGTTACTTGCTCCTGTCTGTGTACTGTAGACACATAAAGAATCTAAGTTTATAAAAACTAAAATAATTGTATATATTCTTATGATTAAACATTAGATGGGGCTAAATATGAATATTTTATTCCTGTTTTATCACGTTTGCTTTGCGAAATGTTACTTGGTGAAATATTACACACTGTACCTGTAAGCAGAAAATTAAAAATGAATTTTACCATCAATGATACACAAAACATCTTTAGATAATTCTGTAAAAACGTTCCAGGCACACAAAATATGACAGTTTTCCTCTTTATCAACAACCTGCACAGTTCTGGTACAGAGAGACAAAAATCACTGGACACAGTTTAGTTTAGCCACCAGAAAAATGTAATCACAACTGAAGTGAGCAGAGGTCCTGCATGAGGACCTGGATCATTTAACAGCTTTGGGACTGTCAGAACTGGTTTAACACAGGGCTGTACATTAACTGAAAATGAGTTTTTGCCCATAGCACTGTCACTACAGAGGCTGACAATCTTGTAGCACAGAACAACAAACCTGTAGCACAGTAATATGTAAAATGTTTGTTACAGCTCTGAAACCAACCAGTAATCAAAATCTATGCTTAGTAAGAGAACGTACTTTAAAAACAAAACAAAACAGCCTAAATTACAGCCCTCCATTGATGCCTACCAAAGCTAACAGCCAATCAGTGTTAAGAATTTTAGGGTGCAGCAGAGAAGAGAGGCGCTGACGGTTCATCTCCACATTCAGACACAAATCAAGAGCAAACTGCTGGAAGCTGACTGACTTCATAGAAGTGTTGGTGCTCTGTGATAACTACAGCCATATTGTTTAAAAATCAGACCTGGAGACAGAGGAGCAGATGAGCTCCATTCATGCTGCTGTTTGCTGCTGTAATCCTTTTGTTTGTATTCATCAGTTTTTTTAACTTTAGGCAGGACCAACAGACAGCTGAAGTCTTTTTCTGTCTTCATCCTATTTACTTAAACTTGAATGTGTTCTAGAGACTGAAGTTTGTTTCTGTGTTCATCTGTAAACTGTGTTTCAAGGACTGAAGTGTTAGGTCTATACATTTATATATTTATGCATTTATATATTTATATGGTACTGATATTGGCTAAATTTAATTTGTAAATATCACCATATATTTTATAAACGCTGATATTGTTAATCCTAGTCAAACTAAGAAACAGAGTAAAGTACACTATCTATGTTCTTATGTTGGCCTTTTTAATGGATTTCTTGCAGGTCAATTCAAAAGGACCAAGGACCACAGAGGGCCCACGGGCCATAGTTTGGACATCCCTAACATATTTTCTGATACTCAGCGTAATAGAAAACTCTTTGTAACATGATTATAAATTCATGAAACACTGTTAGAGTTTGGTCCATACTGTACTATCACACTGGGGTCTGATGTTATAGAGCTAATGTAAATAAACAGATCACTCTTTTCTCTCTAACAGTGTCATGATAACATCAGCAACACTGGAGTTAAATGGTTAATAAAACAAACAAATCTATCACCAGATGGTGCCTTTACCCTAACAATACACATAAAGTTAATGCAGTGTTGGATGTATTGATCTACTCCTCCATGCTCCTGTCCCTCTCCCTCATCTCTCTGTGACGTCACACACTGCTGTCTGTCTGTCCATCAAATATCACACCTGTACGCTAAATTCAGACGCATATTAGCGTGTTAGCCACACATCAGCAGCTACAATAATAGTAAAGGGAACATGCATGGTTGTAAACATTAACAGAAGTTAGCACATAGACCAAGCGCTCTGTCCTCTCACCCAGAGTTCACTCACTGTGATCAACCGTGCGTATAGGAGAGGTCGAGGAGAACGGAGTAGCAAGCTAGCAGATACTCATTTTTAACATGGTCTAGCTGCAGCATACATGCCTTTATTTAAAAAATAACTTGAATTGAAGCAACGCTCCTCTGAAACATGACGACCACCTGTACTGAGTATGCCAAGAGCCTGTCTTAGCTGCTGCAGGTCACTTTCTCACCGTCGTATCAGCTGTGGAGCGTGGCCGCTCACTCTCCAGACACGGAGGATTACACATAACGAGAGGAAATAAAATTCAGCTCAAATTTAAAGGAACAGTGTGTAGAAGTTGGCAGCATTTCGCTGAACAGAAACGGTGTAAATGGGATATAATGTTTATATATTTATGTGAAGTATGTTAAAATAAGTGCACAATCATCCCCTTTAAACTTTCGTTTTCTTTTTACAAACTTAGAAAAAAGCTTTTTAAATTTACATTACCACGGGTCGCCCTCACAGAGGCTGACATAACGAACCGCCATGTTGTCTACGGCAATGTCTTGGGGACAGAAAGACCGAAACGCGATTTTTACATACGAACCTGCCCGCCGGTCCTGAAAGCTACCTGGAAGGCAGGTGGAGAAGAAGCCTGACCTATGATCTATGAAAATAATGTTTACATAAATGAAAGAATAAACCCTCACCTCGTCACTGCTGTAAATGATGGCCGGCTCATGATCCTTTTTGGTCTTCACAGGCTCTCGTCGCTTAGTGATGTGACGTTTTGGTAACAGATCGGCTCATTCTAAAATCTGAACACTAGATGTCGCTAAAATGCCAAATTGTACACACTGTTCCTTTAAAATGTTCCAGAAATATAAAATAAAAGGACTGGGCATGAATGTAAAATCTCAGATCAAATTAGAGTGAGATTTTTGTGGCTACAAGTTAAACTCATATCTGTGTGCCTGGCATGAACACACCTCTCCCACTTTGTCATCAGACCAATGCTAGGTCACATGACCAACAGGACCATTTTTTTTAAATGGAAAGTTTGCAGTCAGTGTTTTATTATAAACATAAAATGAAACATCCATTAGGAAAATAGGGTAAAAACCTTTTTGATGTTACTAACAGTTTTTAAGGACAAAAACTGCTATCATCCAAAATCTAAATCAGGAGGTCAGACCAGGAAACAGTTGGAAACTAGGATTGGCCAATAAAATTGGAATCTATGTGTCTCTGGTTTAAGTCCTACAAGAGCAAAAAATAATTTATAGAGAGAAACATTTTTTATAGATTTAGCCTCTTAATGTTGCTCTCAAAGTGCACTAGATTGATGTTATTGACTTTAAAATGTACAACTTTTTCTCCCTGGGGAGCACGCCCCCAGAACCTTCTAGAAAGGTCAGAGTGTCCATGATCAGAATGGTACCACCTCTGCCTCAGTCTGAACCAGGAAAAACCCTGTATGTTAATTCCATAAGGTATTTTAGTGCCTTTCATTTGGAAGGGGGTTGCATTGAGGTGGCAGGAACCAAAATGAAGCACCAAAATCTGTGTTCTGATTTGTCCTGTAAGGTTCCAGACCTTTTGGAAGTGGTGCCAGGTTGGTACCATATTTCATTCTCATCCCTACAGATCAGGATGATGGATCCCTTTTTCTCAAGTCAGACACATTCTGGTTTGAGGGACTCAGAATCTACTTTTCACAGATGATGTGGTTTTGTTGGTGTCCTCAGCCAGGGTCCTCTGTTAGACCGGTTCAAAGCCAAGTGTGAAACGGACAGGATGAGGGTCAGCACCTCCAAGTTCTTCCAGGGGGTAGTTGTAGTTCTGTAAAGTAGCCTGAGGTTGACAACTAGAGGAGGGTCTCCATCTTTGAGTAGAGGGGCCACCACAGCAGACTGCCAAGAATCTGGAGACCTCCTTTGAGCCAATGGGGTTTGAGTAAGAGGTGTTAGGGGGTCAGTTATTGAGGATCTGATCTCTTTCAATAAGCCTACGTCCATACCAGAGTAAATGTGTGATTATCATTTAAAGCTCCTACATTTACCCTGTGCCATTTTGTTGAGCTCTCAAACTCTGTCATTAAATGTCCTTAAAGCTGATATTTTTTCTCCAGAGGTCAGCTGGAAACATCAGAGTTCTTCAATGATCAGTCCAAGCAGCATCAAACAGAGCTGGACTCCATATTTATGGTGTGTACATCATCATTTCCAGTGGAGCACATCTATCTAGATATCATGGTAAAGTGTTTTTCAGTCTGTCTGATCAAACACAGGCTGTCCTCTAAACATTCAGATTGTCTTTGTGTTCCAGCTGCTGGAGGAGAACATTATCACCTTTGTGAAGAAGGAACTGAAGAGATTTCAGAAGGCTCTGAGTCAGGAGAACCCAGAACGTCACAGTGAGGATGAGGAGGTGTTGGTTGGTGAAGATGAAGAGCAGAGGAGCAGCAGAGAGGCTTTTGTGAAGATCACAGAGAACTTCCTGAGGAGAATGAAGCAGTGGCTGGCTGACTGTCTGAGGAACAGTAAGTTTTTCAAAGTAAAAAGGAAACGTAGATTTAAGATGATGGAGAGATGAAGAGGAGGTTTACATTTCCACACTCTGCTTTAATATTCTGCACATACCCACTGAACATCTGATGAGATTTTTGGATGAAACTGATGGAGGAAGAAGAACTGCACAGCCTCTCTTTTAGATTACAGCTTTTTGCAGGATCAGCTCATTCACATCATTTGTTGCTTGTTCTTTCAGGAACTCCTGCTTCAGTTTGCCAACATAAACTCAAGTCTAACCTGAAGGAGAAGTTCCAGTGTGTGTTTGAGGGGATTGCTAAAGCAGGAAACCCAACCCTTCTGAATCAGATCTACACAGAGCTCTACATCACCGAGGGAGGGACTGGAGAGGTCAACCATGAACACGAGGTCAGACAGATGGAAACAACATCCAGGAAAGCACACAGAGCAGAAACAAGCATCAGACAAGAAGACATCTTTAAAGCTCCACCTGGAAGAGATGAACCAATCAGAAGAGTGATGACGAAGGGCGTGGCTGGCATTGGGAAAACAGTCTTAACCCAGAAGTTCAGTCTGGACTGGGCTGAAGGCAAAGCCAACCAGGACATCCAGTTCACATTTCCATTGACTTTCAGAGAGCTGAATGTGCTGAAAGAGAAAAAGTTCAGCTTGGTGGAGCTCCTTCATCACTTCTTTACTGAAACCAAAGAAGCAGGACTCTGCAGGTTTGAAGACTTCCAGGTGGTGTTCATCTTTGACGGTCTGGACGAGTGTCGACTTCCTCTGGACTTCAACAAAACTCAAATCCTAACTGATGTCACAAAGTCCACCTCAGTGGATGTGCTGCTGACAAACCTCATCAGGGGGAACCTGCTTCCATCTGCTCGCCTCTGGATAACCACACGACCTGCAGCAGCCAATCAGATCCCTCCTGGGTGTGTTGACATGGTGACAGAGGTCAGAGGGTTCACTGACCCTCAGAAGGAGGAGTACTTCAGGAAGAGGTTCAGAAGAAAGAAGAAGGCAACCAGGATCCTTTCCCACATCAAGACATCCCGAAGCCTCCACATCATGTGCCACATCCCGGTCTTCTGCTGGATCACTGCTACAGTTCTGGAGGATCTGCTGAAGACCAGAGAGGGAGGACGACTGCCCAAGACCCTGACTGAGATGTTCATCTACTTCCTGGTGGTTCAGATCAAAGTGAAGAGCATCAAGTATGATGGAGGAGCTGAGACAGATCCACATTGGAGTCCAGACAGCAGGAAGATGATGGAGTCTCTGGGAAAACTGGCTTTTGAGCAGCTGCAGAAAGGGAACCTGATCTTCTATGAACCAGACCTGACAGAGTGTGGCATCGATATGAGAGCAGCCTCGGTGTACTCAGGAGTGTTCACACAGGTCTTCAGAGAGGAGAGAGGACTGTACCAGGACACGGTGTTCTGCTTCATCCATCTGAGTGTTCAGGAGTTTCTGGCTGCTCTTCATGTCCATCAGACCTTCATCAACTCTGGAGTCAATCTGATGGAAGAAGAACAAACAGCATCCAGGATCTCTAAAATGTTTAGAACCAAGCCTAAACTGAGACATCTCCATCAGAGTGCTGTGGACCAGGCCTTACTGAGCCCAAATGGACACCTGGACTTGTTCCTCCGCTTCCTCCTGGGTCTGTCACTGACCACCAATCAGAATCTCCTACGAGGTCTGCTGACACAAACAGGAAGTGACTCAGAGACCAGACAGGAAACAGTCCAGTACATCCAGACAAAGATCAATGAGGATCTGTCTGCAGAGAAGAGCATCAATCTGTTCCACTGTCTGAATGAACTGAATGATCGTTCTCTAGTGGAGCAGATCCAACAGTACCTGAGATCAGGACGTCTCTCCAGAAAAATACTGTCTCCTGCTCAGTGGTCAGCTCTGGTCTTCATCTTACTGTCATCAGAAAAAGATCTGGACGTGTTTGACCTGAAGAAATACTCTGCTTCAGAGGAGGCTCTTCTGAGGCTGCTGCCAGTGGTCAAAGCCTCCAACAAAGCTCTGTAGGTGAACTCACAACTGCACTGATAAAAGTAGTCTATATTTAGACACATCAACTTATTTCTACCTCTGTTTCTGTTCTAGACTGAGTGTCTGTAACCTCTCAGAGAGAAGCTGTGGAGCTCTGTCCTCAGTCCTCAGCTCCTCCAGTCTCAGAGATCTGGACCTGAGTAACAACGACCTGCAGGATTCAGGAGTGACGCTGCTGTCTTCTGGACTGGAGAGTCCACACTGCAGACTGGACTCTCTCAGGTTAGTGCAACAACAATGACTTAAGATAACTGTGTCATCAGAAAACTTTATGACAAAGTTATTTTGATGACTGCTTCTGCAGTCGTTAGTATAAAGTGTAAATAAGAGAGGAGAGCTCACAGCTCCTTGGGGTACCCCTGTACTACATTTTTAACAGTAGAGAGTGAACCGTTCACAATAACTTGTTGTGACCTTTCGGTCTAGAGAGAATAAAACCATCTAATAACTACAGGGTTAACCTGTAGGTTGAGGAGCTTCTCAACAAGCAGATGAGGTCTTACAGTGTCAAAAGCTGAACTAAAGTCTGCAAATAAAACTCTGGCATAAGCCTTTGAGTTATCAAGATGTTTACTGATAAGATGAGACACGCTGAGAACTGCATCCTCAGTGCTACGACCCTTCCTATATGCAAACTGTAGAGGGTCAAGAAGAGGAGATATTACAGGTTTAATTATATCAACAATGACTCTCAAAACACTTCACAACAATACAAGTTAATGCAACAGGTCTAAAATCCTTATTCTCTGTAGGACATGACCCTTTAGGAATGGGAATGATGGTAGACTTCATCCCATGTGCAGGAACAGTGTGGCTGTCAGGGGACAGTTGAAAGATAGGACACCAAGCCTCAATTAATCCAGATGAAAAATATTTTAGCAAGCAAGCAGGCGAGCCATCTGCCCCACAGACTTCTTACTGCACACTTTTTTAAAAACAGACTGAACCTGTAAAGGGTCAGTTTTCACGTAGTGTGAAGGATCATAGAGGAGGTCTAAGTCTTTCACTAATACTGATGAAGAGTTCTGTGTATCGAAGCGTAAAAAGAAGTTCTTAAGTTCATTTGCGCTGTCCAAGTCATTCTTAGTGACCTGGGGCCTCATTTATAAAACACTGCATAGGATCCATTCTAAAAGTGTACGTATAATCTGATTTATAAAACTGTGCGTGCGCACACTTCCAAGCACTTTTCCCTTTATAAATCACAGTCCACCTGGAAGATTGTGCAGTTGGATTCATCTCACATCCTGCCCTCTACACACCCACATTTTACCATGAATGGTCAATGCAAAGTACCTCATGAATGTTTATGCATATAAATAAGCTGCTGATCGACGGCATTTTACGATCAGTCATGGCAGAGAAGACAAGGAAAAGGAATTTCACAGAGACCGAAATAGAGGTGCTTGTGGGTGAGGTGGAGGTCAGAAAAATGATTTTATTTGGTGGTGACAGTAGTGGCGTCACTAATAAAAGAAAAACAAGTGAGTGGCAGCCCGTAAATAGTGTGAGTGCCACAGAGTGATCTGCAGTCTGTTCCCTACGCTGCTGTGCGTCAGGATGAATGAGTCATGTGTTGATCCAGGCCACCGTGCCACTAAGTTTGTCAAAACCATGTTTGAGGTACAAATAATTTGTACATTGATTGTATGCACATTTTTTGGTTCACATAGACAAATTCATTTTCACTCAGAGCCCTTATAGCAACGTGAGTGCAGTCAATTATGCCGATTAGATTTGGGAAACAGGACTTTGCTGCAAATTGCCTTCAATGTTGGCCTGTTCACCCACAGTGTAAGAAAACCTGATATATCGACTGGTCATGTTTATAATGCCATCCAAAACAGCTGGCATTTGTGTGCGGAGGGATGGCTGCAATATCCCAGACCTAAGAACAGAATTTAACTGTATTATATCAGACCCAAAAGGGGCTTTAGACAGAAAATGTCAAATTATATATTGTTAATCATATCAAACACATACCTGTCGGCTAATTCCTGCTGGAAGGAGCCGGTTGACAGAAACCCCAGAGTGTTCAGCACCTGTATACACTGGGATGGCGCTGTTCCGGCGGGTGTTTCTGTCTAACACTGGGCCCAGTTCAGCCAGTGGATCCAAGAGCACTGCTCTAGGGAATCTAAATCTGCTTATTAGCCAGTCATCATCATGGGACAGGACATCTTCATGGTCCTTAAAGTCTCTCCATCCTGATCCTACCATTTGCGTGATCTTCCAGCAGTGCCAGCGCATTCATTGTGCAGCATTACGCACGAGTGTCACCACACTATCCCGCCAAGTTTATTTTTATAAATCACAACCTTTGAGTGGAAAGTGGCGTGTGCCACTTTAAAGCCCTGTTTTGTGTGTAAGCAAGCTTTATAAATGAGGCCCCATCTGTTTATTCACAGGGTTCATATTGATTATCTTTCTCATGGAGTCCCAAAGTTTTTTATTGTCCATAGAGCTGCAGCTTTGTTCAATGGCAGCCCGATGCTTCTCTCTGGACTTGTGTCGCATCACTTTTTTTTTCTGTTTTTTTTTTTTGAGCAGCAGCCGCCCCCACCCGGTCATTGTTTTTGAAAGCATGTTTTTTCTTGTTAATGCAAGCTTTAACCTCCTTGGTAATATCAGGCCTATTGTTAGGGAAGTGGATTACCTCTTTTGTGGGGACAATGCTGTTGACATAAATTTAATGTACTCTGTAACAGTGTCAGTAGCCTCATCCAGCTCCAGGTTATGGAAAATGCTCCAATCAATGAAAAATATCCTCTTAGGACCTCCAAACTGTTCTCAGTCCACTGCAACAAAGACTTGTGCTGGGGCTTGCTAGATTTCAGCAATGATTTGTAACTAGAACTAGAAAGGTGTAGGAAGTCCAGAAACCTGTGGGACTCAATGAAAAAGATGAGGACCATGTCCCCTGCTAAGAGCAGTATTAATGTGTTCAATGAGGGAGAAAGGGCAAATGAGTGAAATGATTTTTACTGCAGGTTTGAAACTAGAGACTTCTCACAGGAACAAAAAGAAGCTTTGGACATTTTAGCTGCACTGAACTCTAGTGACTGTTGACCAGCATGTTGTGGAGAGACTTTTTTCACTCATCTGTCCTGATAAGGCACCAGGACCAGACGGCATCTCTGGCCGTTTATGTAAATCCTGCAGTAAAGAATCTGCAGAGGCCTGGTGCCCCATCTAGCAGAAATCTCTGGACACACATTCTGTTCCTTCTATGTGGAAGCGCTCTGTTATTATTCCTGTTCCTAAAAACCAAGCTGTAAAGAGAATCATGACTTTGGCCCAGCAGCTCTTACTTCAGTTGTAATGAAGTGTTTTGAGTAAATTGTGATGAATCTGGTGAAAGAGGAGGTCAGCTGGTTTTTAGATCCTTTTCAGTTTGCATACAGGAACAACAGAGGAACAGATAATGCCATCATAGCTGTGACACATTTCATTCATCAGCATTTAGAAGATCCTGCCTCTTATACACCTCTTTTATTTGTTGATTTTAGGGTGGGGTTATTTATTGATACTCAGTGTCTTATGTTGAAGTGTTTTTCATTCTGGCTGCAGTGTGGGTGAAGAGCCAAAGACAAATGTCTCACTCTGTGGAACACTAAAGTTGATCTGATCTTAGGATGGGGTGTTGAAGACTCAAAGTACCATGAGCAGGCCTGGATTCTGGGACTGTAAGGCCTCAGTTCCAGCCTTTTTTATGAGTCTCTGTTTGTCTCTGTGTCTGTAGTCTGTCTGGCTGTTTGGTCACAGAGGAAGGCTGTTCTTCTCTGGCCTCAGCTCTGAGCTCCTCCTGTCTGACAAAGCTAGACCTGAGCTACAATCATCCAGGAGAAGGAGGAGAGAAACTACTGTCTGCTCTACAGAAGGATCCACACTGCAGACTGGAGACACTGAGGTACAGACAGAAAGACACAGAGAGACGGACTGTTACTAGCTACTAAAGTTGGCTCTCAGCACTTCAGCTATACAAGGGCTTTATGCCTTTATTTTGATAGGATAGTGGATGGATACAGTAGGAAACTGGAGAGAGAGAGAGAGAGAGAGAGAGAGAGGGGAATATTGATTATTGATTTTTGAGTACAGGCCTATTGTATAAGAGAGGGATATGAATTTGGAGGAAAATCACTGACTGAAAATGAAGTGGCCCTCTTCTTCTTTGGTGATTTTTATGATGGTTATCAAACAGCTCTCAGATGTGCTACTGCCACCATCTGGTGATAGTCCTGCATAACAAGCAGAAAAACTAAAGGAAAATGAAGTCAGATGAAGAATGAAAGTGTTTGAATCTATCCTGACCCATCCCTGATGTCTAAACTGGCTCTGTTTCTTCCTCCAGGCTGGACCATGGTGGACGGCACAGACTGAAACCAGGTCTAAAGAAGTGTGAGTGTCTGAGTTTTTGATTAGTGAGAACACAATGATGAATTTGACTCCTGAATCAGGTAAGGATCTGAAGCAACAATGATTGAGGCTGTGTCTGAATCCATCTCAGTCTTTGGGTCTGAGAGTATGAACGTCCACGTTCACAATCACTGACATTCATCAAACAGAAACAGTTTTAGAGTTCTGAGGAGAGGAAACACTACGGCTCAGTCCCTCAGAGGCTGGATTAGACTTTTGCTGTGTGTCATTTTGACAGACAGGGTCTTAACAATTCCATCATACTGTTTTACAATCAATGGTGTCCAAGTCAGTGATAGAGCCCACAGGCTACCAGAGGAATATTTGAATAGATTTAATAACCTCCATCATGGACCATGTGTGCAGAATAGAAAAGGTCTGTGTGTCTGTCTGTGTGAGTGTGCTGGCACGCAGGGTCATCCTCATTATTCCAGTCGGTCAAAATGGCGGACAGCCTTCAAAGTTTTCTGTCATCCTATAAAAAATTCTGTCAGTGACAGAGAATTTTCAGTTAATGTGACCTCTGCAGTCCTGATGTCCCATGTTCAATATTTAGGATCATAAATCCTGTTGTGTGTGGTGAACACCGAGGACAGCCGAGCAGACACGAGCCGAAGGAGGAAGTAAAAACGACAGCGCAGCCATGGCAACAATAGTAAACAGGAAGTATAAAGTTAGATGGACGTCAGAAATGGAGGAGCAACTTGTTGATTTGTGTCAACAACAGTGTTCATTTCATTGACTAAAACTCTGACTAAAAATGTTGGACAGCCTTTTTTTCCATGAGAAAACTAGACTAAGACTAACAAAAATAGATCTGTGATGACTAAAACTGACAAAAAAGCTTGGACTAAAAGTAAAGACTTAAATGTGAGGACTTTTTATGGACTAAAACTAGACTAAAACTAAAAAGGATAGAGATGTCTAAAATGTGACTAAATGTGACTCAAACTAAAATACATTTCATGTAAAGACTAAAACTGAGACTAAAATTAAAAATAGCTGCCAAAATTGGACACAGGAGGTGAAATGAAACACATGAATCTAAAGTCAAAGCCATAGAAATGTCTGAACTTTGAACTGTTTGGTGTCTGTCTGTGATTGTGGAGCTGCAGCTCACTGTGGTCTGTTCACATTCAAATAGAAACAGGAAGTAGAATTTCAGGGCTGATAAACAGGATTCAGGGCTGAATATGAAATGTTAGTTTGACTCTGTCAGTAACCTTGTTTAGGAATGATCAGATGATAACCGTCAGCTGTGTTGTGTCTCCTTCTCTCCATCAGACGCCTGTGAGCTGGAAGTGGACACAAACACAGTGAACAGAAGACTCAAACTGTCTGACAACAACAGGATGGTGACACATGTGGAGGAGGATCAGCCATATCCTGATCATCCAGACAGATTTGACTGTTATCAGCTGCTGTGTCGGACTGGTCTGACTGGTCGCTGTTACTGGGAGGTCGAGTGGAGAGGACTGGTTTGTATATCAGTGAGTTACAGAGGAATCAGACAAAGAGGAGACATGGAGGAATGTGGGTTTGGACAGAATGATCAGTCCTGGAGTCTGATCTGCTCTGGTGGTGTTTACCGTGCCCTTCACAATAACATAGTAACAATCATCTCCTCCTCCTTTTCATCCTCTGGTAGAGCAGGGGTGTATCTGGACCATCCTGCTGGCTCTCTGTCCTTCTATGATGTCTTCTCTGACAGACAGATCCACCTCCACACCTTCACCACCACATTCACTGAACCGCTCTATCCTGGGTTTAGGTTTGGGTTTTGGTTAGGTCCAGGTCCAGGTCCAGGTTCCTCAGTGTCTCTGTGTTCTCTGTAGCTCAAACTCTGCTGTCTGAATCCAAAGCTTAGTCAGACTACACACTAGATGATTGATCAGCTCTGATTAACCTGATTGATTTGATTCAAAGCTTGTCAGTATTCTTTTCACTAGTTGAACTTGCATTGGTGTATATGTCACTGTTGAACTGCTCAGCAGTCATTTTGATATGATCAAATCCATTTTAGTCTTGTTTTAGCTTCCATACTTCTTGTTTGGTCTAACCAAGCCCACAGACACAAACAGCTGATCAGATACTCTGAGGTGGAAGAGCACGTAGCCTGTAGCCGAAGCTCACATTGTAAAATAGTGCCACACACAGCGGCTTTCTCTGTCAACAATAACACGCTTCAAAAATGTTTCATACAGCGTACAATTGAGCCAACATTGTTGTAGGAGCCACATTTGAGTTTTTATTGACATGCTTTCATTTGACATTGTTGACTTTTCTTTCATTTTGTGGGCGCCCTCTGCAGGTGGTGAGGGCGCTGGCCTATTAGAATGAGCGGCTGACGCACAGCCAGGAAGATGGGTCACAGCGCAAACTGTCATTGAGCGCAGGCTTAGATAGCTGTGAATGATTTGTATTCAGAAACCCTATCAAATGAACTTTTGTTTTTCATTGATCTTTTTATTTTGGTCATAAACAAAAGCAACTTTGAAGCAGCTCTCTCAGGATTGATTTTTGGAAGTCTGCGTGTGTGATGATGAAGCTGTGATGATGTTCCCGTTCTACCTGTGGTAAAAACATGAATACTGGAAAAGGTTCAAGGACAAACCTGATTTTAAAGTTTTACAATACAATTCATCAATGAGGAGCTGTGGACAGAATGCATTTTTAGTTTCTCCCACTTATTTTGGATCAGTAGAACCTTATAAGTTAAAACATCAGCCTTGTCTTTGGACAGGAATTTCTTGGAAATGTTCCCGTCCAAACTCCACATATATTCCATAATATTTCAAAGAAATAACAAACATTTTCTGTTCAAAAAATCTTAAATATATTTTAAAGAATTTTCTATAAAAAATACCAAAAATTTTCTTCAAGTAGTCCCAAAATGTTGCAGTGAAACTTGATCATAATTCAATTTATTATCAATTCTGTGTAAATTTCAAGCAAATTCCCAAAAAAGTACAAATACGTCCCCCAAAATTCCATAAGAGTGACAGAAAAATCCAAGCAAATCCTGGAAACTTGCATAAAAATTCTTTAAAAATTCAAAGAACCCTCCCCCATTAGCCAAAAATGTAGAAATAAAAATGTCACAAAGTTCCATGAAATGGCCTCAAAATTTCCAAACAAATGTTCATAAATACCCAGAGAAAAAATATAAAGCAAATTTCCACAAACTTCCAAAAAAGACTCAAAAATATGCCAACATATCCCCAAAACCTTGGTGAACATTTTCAAACAAATTCCCAAAAATATCCAAACAGGAAATTCTGCCATCATCCTGCAAATGATTTCAACTTCAATATGCATTTGATTTATTATCTGACAAATTCTAAGCTTAGAAATGATTGCTATGTTGTAGAAAAGCCAAAATGAAATGTCCTCATATGTGCATGCAGGGCCTTAGGAGGTTACAACAACAACATGGCTAGAATAGCCCAGAATTCCTTTGGGCACTTCTGCACCATGAGTGAAGTTGCTGACTGAGTCAGAGAATTCCCGCCTGTGGATGGATGGTCTACTGAATCCTGATGGAAGAGGACTTCCTGGTTCAGAGGTCACCCTCTGGTTAGTGTCACTTGTAGTCTCTTCAGTTGGCACACCTTGAGTGGCAGAAATGTTGAAGATTCAAGTCTGTGCTAGAAATAAGGGAAACTGTAGTGGCTGAGCTACATGTAGCTTCACTAAACTACTTAAACATGTTGTTTTGAGTTGGCTTTCAATTGAATTTTCAAGTGTAGAAAAGTTTCCACAGTGTAGTTGAACTTGAAAAAGTCAAGCCAACATAAATGTCCAAGTAAAAGTGAGTCTAAGTCATTTTCAGCTGCTCAGTCAGCTCATTTCAACTAGTTTGGTTTTACAGTGTAGGTGATGAAGAGGCAGGAGGGTGAAGATGTTGGTTTTCCTGCAGGTCAGCTGCTCCATCAGAAGCGTCCTCTGTGAGAGACAAAAGGACAAATATGGATGTTAGACTCACAGCTTCATCAAATCACATGTCAATGTCAAAATAATAGAAGGGAGCAGACGCCAAATGGACATTTCCAATGAATAAATACAGTTTACACACATTTGAACAACAATCATGTGTAGAAAAGACTTTGGAGTCATTTTGAAGTTTGATGCCTGAAAGCAGCAGCAGACTCAGGATGTTTGAGGGCCAAGGACAAGAATCATAAATAGGACACCTGCAGGACTTTGTGGGGCACCGCTGCAGAAGTGTTGTCCAGTTTTGCCCACTTGGAGGCACCAAAGGGGGCAGTTTGTCAAACTGTCCTACTAGAAAGGCTCCAAAGAAGACACTTTGTCAAATTAGTCCACGTAGAGCAGGGGTGTCAGACTCAATCACAGCAGGGGCCGGATTCTGGATTCAGGTCTAACCCTAGGGCCTAACAGGGTCACCTTTAAACCAGAAACTGTCAACCTCATTTCACCAGGAATAAAATATGAAAAAACTGATGATAAATGATTTTGACATTTAAAAAGTTAAAAAGATAATTCCAGCAGTGCCTGAAAGCTATAAAAACCTTTTTAATTCAACATTTCGAGTTTCAGATACAACAGAAGTCTGTGTTTTTCTGGTGTCAGCAGTGGATCTCATGGCTCAAATCAAAGAAAAATAAGTGAGTAGGCTTTCTGTGATGATAAGATGAAGAGAGTTTGACTTATGAGGTCAGGTTGGAGCTTTTTGCTCTGAGCTTCAGGCTCAGAGCTTCAAGGTCTCTTTGTGCTTTTGGAGGGAGCAGAGTTTACAGCCTCTTTGGTTACTGTGGCCAGAGAAGACTCAGGACAGGTGTGCTGTTCTTCAGTCTGGAGCTTCTTGGCTGAAGTTTCAGCTTGTGGTGGAAGAGGCCGCTTTGTGCCCTGTGGTACCACCGAGGCTGATACAGATGGGCGGCTTGTTGCAGAAAATCAACTCTGCACAAAACAAGGAAAATGTTTTTGGTTGCAGTTTTACCAAGAGTCTTGTTGGTGCAATTCCACATCTGATGACAAAATCTTGTCTTTGAAAGAAAATGTGTGTAGAGATAGAATAGACTTGATGTCATTCTTGTAGTCAGCTCAGTGAAAAGATGCTCACCACTTTAATGACTGTAGGAGGGTCAATGACATATAAGGCTTCATTTATTTGGAGTTTGACACCTGACCTTTGACACTAATGTCAAATCAAACAGGAAATACTATGACACATGTTGTTACTTTTGTTCTTGTTTAATGCATATATTTTACACATATATTTTCAAAATAAAATCAAGAAATTCATGCTAAAACTGAATGAAAATGACTGAAAATAAATTATTTATCTTTCCTTTAAAAGGCTCTGTAAACCATTTCACTCTGCCATGGGTGTCAGCTGGAGTTAAAAGGAAATAAATTTGGCTAAAATCTGTTTTTATCACTTGATTTCAAAATAAAAGTCCCCTGATTACGGTTGTGCCACCCTGACATTTAAAAACTTGCAAATTCTGAGACAAGAGTTTTTCTTTGAGCTTACTAACTTTATATTGATTGATTTTTATTTACATTTAATTGTTTCAAAGATTTCAGCCATAAAGTAATGCCAGAATATTTTAATTTGAGTTTCTCACAATTCAAATGTCATTTTTAATGGAGTCAGTAATCTGTTCATTTACTCAGATGGTCACACCACCTGACATTTTTAGGGTTTGAGATGCCAAAATATGAAATGAATGATATTATTGACTGAAAATGTATTTAAACAAACTAGGTTGACTAAACTAAAGTAGGTTCATGAACACATTTCAGTCCTTCAAACAAACTTTGAAGTGTAAGGAATGAATGAAAAAGACTTCTGCTTACAAAGGTCTGTTGGTCCAGACTAAAACTCCTCTCACTTATTTGTTTATAATATTTACAGCTGATTTAGGCAGATTATTAGAGTTCAAATATTAGTAGTAAATATTGGCAGAAATGTTGATATCTGCTGATAATATGGTGCATTCCTATCAGATCCATGCAGAAACAGAGGTGTAAACATGTCTCTCTGTTGTTTAAAGCTGTTGCTTGTATGCAGGCCTATTTCTTGCTGGTGTTTCTGGAACTCTCTGGAGGCTGCTGAGGTTGCTTAGCATCCCATGTGGATTTCAAAAAGTGACTGCATCCAACCAGGAAACAGCCACCACAAAACTGGAAGTGTGAAGTTTTCAAACCTTCTTAAACATTCTTAGTGTAATGTGGTGTCGCTGTTTCCCTGTGGGAGGCTGTATAAGGGTGACGTAGCCAGGGCTCTTCCTCTCTCTTTCCCTTTGCTTCGGGTCACTAAATGAGGAAGTGCCGTGAGGAGTACACGCATGACAAACATTTGCTAAACAATCTACATGGTTAAATCGTAACTCTGGCAAGGCAACATGAGCGCTCACACAAGAAAACTCTACTCTAACTCTAACTCTACTGTTAAAATATAAGTTTTTTACTACTGCATCAAATGAGATGGTGGAAGCATTTTTGCACATTCCTGTGGTAGCTGTGTTTATTCTTATTGTTTGATTGCCTTTAATTAGACCAGTCTAGCTGGACTTTCCTATCTGACAAACTCTTAATAAATGCAAACTGAATTTGAAGTTACCAGCCTCTTGTCCTCTTAATTGAGACACTTACCTGTCTTCGTAAACATTGTCTGTAATAAAAACCAACACTTATCTGTGAGTAAGCAGAATTATATACTACATGAATTAAAAAGGAAAAGATTTGAAGAAAAAAATCAAAAAGGTAGGTCGGGAGTGGAGCCTTGAATGAGTACTGGGAACAGAAGGAGAAGGGATAAGAAGTGGGAGGAGGGCGCTGCTTGTGTTCCTACGGGACACAGGGCTGGAGGCTATAACATAACCCGAGGAAAGTGACATGATGTTGCACCCTCTTGCACAGTAGGTGGTGGTTTTACACCTTAAAGATGTTTGCAACCGGCCGATAAAACAAGAGAAGAAGAAGAAGAAATAATTAGACTTCATTTATGAGATATAACCATGTGGTTCAGTCACACTGAGTGTTATATATTAAAGGCTGGCTATTCACATAAAACTGCTGTGAGTTTCCAGTAAATGATGTCTTTAGTTCTCTGTTAGATGCTGACTGAAGTGCACATGATTTTGCTGAGCCATCAGAAAATGATGAGCTTAAAAGTTTAGCAAAACATTAAAGTGAATTTTTTGGTGAATTTGAACAAAACAGCAGCTGAATCTTCTTGTAGCCTACATTAACTGAGGAGTATGGGTAAATTCATGTCATGTGAACGTGTGTTTGAATGGCACAAAAGATTTAAGAAGGCAGAGAGGATGTCCAGACGATGAACGTTCTGGGTGCTCATGCACATCAAAAACTCCTGAAAACATTCAACAAACAGAACAATTCTTTCAAAATGATGGACTCAGTGTAAGAATGATAGCAGAAATGGTAAAAAAGACAGACAGACAATAAAGACAGTTCAGAAAATTTTGCATGAAAATTTCAACATTGTTAAAGTGTGTGCCAAACGTCTGACTCCTGAACAAAAGGAAAAACAGAAGCACATTTGTAGAAACCTTTTAGAAGAAATTGAAGGAAAGCCCAGTATTTAGGAGTTATTACATGTGATGAAACTTGGAAACTCTTCCAGTACGATCCTGAAGACAAAACAGCAGCCAATGCACTGGAAGACCCCATCGTCACTGAGGATGAAGAAAGCACCACAAATCATCTACAAATCAAGGCCATTTCATTATTATTATTATTATTATTATTATTATTTTTACATTAAGGGTATAACTTTGGAGAAGTTCCAGAAGAGTCAACATTGAATCAACACAATTAAGAATATGCTGAAGAAAAACTGAGAAAAAGTCAGCAGAAAGAGACCACAATTATGGTAGAATAGTTTCATTCTTCATCAAGACAATGTGCAAGCTCACCCTGCTCTCTCAGTAAAGCAGTCTCTGGCCCAAAATCATCTGCCAAAAGTCTGCATCCCCCTGCCCTTGCAGGTTGTGTTGCACAATCTTGTCCTACCTTTTCTGCAGAGTGCTGGTCCTGAATGAGGCATGTTGTCACTGGAGACTGCAGGACATGTTTGCTGCTGTTGCAGTTATTTATTTATTTATTTTTTTTTTTTTTAAGTTTTTTTTTTTTAAATTAAGATTTTGACATTCAATTCAATTCAATAAAAAAAAAAAATTGTCCCCAAGGGGCAATTTAAGGCACTTTAGAGCAGCAGAATTACAAAAAAGAACAAAGGTTAGAGACAAAGTGTCAGTTGACAGAACAATAAGGCAGGACAAAGGTATGTACAAATCTAAACTTAAGAGTATTAATAAAGGAGCAGAAAAAGAAATAATAATAATAATTTAAAAAGTAATAAATAAAGATAAAAACGTACAGGTCTAATAAATAAACAAAGCTAACTGTAGTAGTGCAGGAGGATCAGTTACAGCAGTGAATAAATATCAGACAGAGCTATATGAAAGGACTAAAACTGAACCATTAGGTTGAAACAGTGCAAACAGACAGGTGTACCACACAGAAAATAAATATATCAACAGAACTATTGTACGTGAAACAATGTTAAAGTCAGACAGAAAGTGCAGTCAAGTAAATAATTACCATGGAGTAAAAAAGATACAGTTGTATGAAAAATAATGATGATGATGAGAATACAAACTGACAGAATTTTAAGGTGCATCTGAGAGAGAGGTAGTCATGATGTAGAGAGTTTATGGTGGGGAACTCACAGCTTTGCCAATCCCTGTGTGTTTTTATTTTTGTTCAGTTTAGTTTGGGTTGTTTTTTTTTTGTTTTTGTTTTCTTTCTTTTTGTTTTTGTTTTCTTCGAGAGGTGAACAGCCCTGGGGACAAAGGTTGCTCTTCTCCTCTGTGTCCTGCAGCCAGGGCAGCGGAGTCTGCGCCCTGAGGGGAGCCACTAATGCAGGGTGGAGAGTGTGTGAGGGGTCCTGAGTGTTTGCTGCTCATAGATGGAGGAAAGAGTTCTTGTTGGGAGTCCAGTGATCTTAGAGCAGACTCTGACAGTGCTCTCCAGGTGGTTTCTGTTCTGGTGGCTAATGGAGTGGAACCAGCAGGTTATGGAAAATGTGGTGATGCTTTCCATGAAGGAGTAATAAAAAGTTAGCAGGATGTTTTTGCTGACTCCAAAAGAATTGAGTTTCTTTAGGAGATACTGCTGCTGGTGACATTTTCTGAGAATCTCCTCTGTGTTAGAGGAGAATTTCAGCATGCTGTTGAAGATGGTGCCCAGGTATTTATTCTCCTCCACTAGCTCCACTGGCTTCCCATGGATTGAGGTGATGGATGCTGCAGCCAGCTCTCTCTGCCTGGTGGAGAAAGTCACCACCATGTCTTTGGTCTAACTCACGTCCAGCTCAAGGCGTGAGCTGTCACACCACTCCACAAACTCCTGAAGAGCTGATCCATGGTGCTGTGAGTGGCCTGAGAGCAGGGACAGGAGGACTGTGTCGTCAGCATATTTCACCAAGTGACACTGAGGCTGTGTGGATCTGCAGTCATCGGTGAAGAGGATGAAGAGCAGAGGTGAGAGCACACAGCCCTGAAGGGAACCAGTCGAGGTGTGTCGGAGGTCAGAGAAGGTGTTGTTGACCCGGACTCTCTGTGACCTGTGGGTTAGAAAGTCCAGTATCCACAGGGTCAGCTGATCGTCCAGGTGGAAACAGGAGGTGAGTTTGTTGGCCAGGATGTGAGGCTGCATAGTGTTGAATGCAGAGGAGAAGTCTGCAAACAGGAGTCTGGCTGATGTGTTGGGCTGCTCCAGATGTTTGTGTCCGGTGTCGATGATGAATGCTTTTGCATCATCAACACCTCTGCCTGCGCGGTAAGCATACTGTAGTGGGTCCATCAGGGTGTTGGTTACTGTGAGGATGTGTTGTTTTATGACCCTCTCCATGGCCTTCATCACCAGGGAAGTGAGGGCCACAGGCCTGAGGTGGTTCAGGGTGTTGATGGTGCTTTTCTTTGGGATGGGGATGACTGTGGAGCGTTTCCACAGCTGGGGGACTGTGCTGGTATCCATAGATCTCTGAAACAGGGTTTGGAACACGCCCCCCAGCTGCCCAGCACAGAATCTCAGGACGTGGCCGCTGATGTTGTCTGGGCCAGGAGAGCTATTCTCCCTGGTCCTTCTGAGGGCTCTCACCACCTCCTCTGTTTTAAAGGTGAGTGTGGAGTCACCAGATTTCAGTGTAGACTCTGTCTCTAGCAGCTGGGTCGAGTTGTTAGTCTCAAACCTGGTGTAAAAGGAGTTAAGGTCGTTAGGGAGAGATGTAGGGCTGCTGCCTGCAACCTGGATGGTTTTGTGGATGGTGGCAGCGACGTTCACAGCAGCCATGGTTTTGAGGCCCTGCCACGCTGAGCAGAGGTTCCCTTGGGTGAATTTTTCCTCCATCTTGTTTTTGTATTTCAGCTTGGCAGTTTTTACGGCACGCTTGACTTCTCTGTTGACCTCCTTCTTTTCAGTCTCCGAGCCAGTGAAGAAAACCCTTTTTTTCTTGTTGAGGATTTCCTTCAGTTCTTTTGTGATCCAGGGTTTGTTGTTAGGGAAGATGGTGACCTTTTTTGAGGGGATGATGTTGTCCACACAGAAGTTGATGTAGGATGAGACAGTGTTCACTTGCTCCTCCATGTCATTGGAGGGGGCTAGGAGGTTATTCCAGTCTGTGGATTCAAAACAGCCTTGAAGCGCTTGGATGCTGTCGCTGGTCCACTGCTTGATGTTTTTAATAACTGTCTTTGCTCTCCTTATGACAGGTGTGTAAGCTGGAGCAAGCAGGATGGTGTTGTGGTCAGCAGTGCCAAGAGGGGGGAGGGCGATGGACCGAAAAGCATCTGGGACAGAACCATAGCATTTATCCAATGTCCTCCCCTGGTGAGTGGTGCAGGTGATAAACTGCTGGAAGTCTTTGAGTGATTTATCAGGAGAGCAGTGGTTAAAGTCACCCAGGATGAATTCTGGGGAGTCTGGTGAGATGTGTTCCAGTCTGTTTAACGTACTTGTGATGTGTTCAGTGGCAGTGGCTGCGTTTGCTCTGGGGTGGATGTAAACCAGGATGACAAAAAGCTGAGGAATCTCTCTGGGGAGATAAAAAGGGTGCAGGGAGACAGCTAGGAGCTCGATGTCGGGGGTGCACAGTTTCTCTTTCATGACGACGGTGGGGCGCCAGGGTGTGTTTACATAGAGACACACGCCGCCGCCATGTTGTTTACGGGTGCACTCACTGTCCCAGCTGAGTCTGAGAGAGGGGGCGAAGCCATCAATGTGCAGCGTGCTATCATCATCGTTCTTATTTAACCACGTTTTGGTGAGAGCAAGAATAGAGGCAGTTCTACATTCATGCATGTGGTTAACGTTGGCTTGTAACTCGTCCGTTTTGTTGCAGAGGGAGCGCACATTAGCCATGATGATAGAGGGAAGCGGCCGTTGTTTACAAGTCTCCCGTTTGAGTCTAGCTTTTATTCCACCCTTTTTCTTGCCCCTTCTGGTTACCTTGCTATCACTGTGAGCGTGGTATTCTGTGCTGGATGACTTTTTGTGGAGTATTTCTTCAGGAAAAGTATCCGTGGGGGGGTTGGGGTGAGGTAAAAGTCTGAGCTGCAGCAGAAAGTCTCTTCTGTAGGTAATTTTGCCATCGGGTAACAGTGGAGGGCTGCTCACGGGTGGGGGTGAAGGAAGAAAGAACTGCTCCTCCGCGTTAAGTGGCGATTAAAAAGAAGCAAAAAACAGACTTCAAAAACTTAGCACAGTACAAGAACATGGACACACACGTAGTAGTAAGAAAAAAGGACGAAGTAGGTGGAAATCAACATAAAACGAAAAACAGCTGCTCTGCATGCTGACCAGTCGACCGCATGAGCAGCGACCTTTCTTCTGCAAAGGTTTAAAGATGACCCAAAAATAATTATTTAAAGGATTTTAATGTTTTAGATCATCCGTTCTTATGGCTTCCAATTTTCTAGGATATCTAAATTCATGTTCATCTTTGCATGAGTCCATGTAAACCCACGACACATTCATATTAATGATATATAAAAGTATTTATGTTTTATTTTTTACATTCATCAAATAACATGGAGGTTTGTCTTCTTTCCAATGCAATTAAGATTACCAGCACATTGAAACAAGTCAGATTAAACAACCAAACAGTACAATCAGATATATTCAGTTTCTGTTGCATATCAATCAATTATTTTATTATTTACTGATCCTTTAAAATGACCAAAGTCTGGATTTTTATTTGCAAAAATATGTTGAATTGTTGTGTTTTTCATTTTAGGCTTTTTAGACATCAATTTCAGCAGAAAATCTTAAAGAAAAATACAAATATTTGTATTTAATATCATCTATAAATGCATTAAGAGGATAATTTTACATGTTTTTGTATTAGAAAGAAAACACAGTGAGAGGTTCTTGTAAGCTTTTGTCTAATCAGTCTGTAAAGTACGCCCTCACTTTCTAATCCCTGTTTCTAGCTCTATCCACTGTCCCTCTCTCTAAACAAAGGCATAAAAGCCCAAAAATATGTCTGAACATAAAAATAAAGTTCATGTTTTACTCACAAGCTCAATCAGTTCACAGTATCACTGTTTGTCTGTATCCAGACATGCAGTTAGATTGAATTTAACCCTTTATGTTATGGATCAGTTTAAATAAACCAAATGTTCATTTAAAGTTCTGCTTTTTCCATAAAAAGAAGAATTGATAGATAGCCTGGTAAAGTTATAACAGTTTGTATCATGACGTTAAACACCAGAGATCACAACATATGAATGTCACATTTGTCATGATGACAGTTTGTAGAGTAGCTGTCCTCCTAATGAAACAATGGGAGGAAAAAAAGCCAAATCACATCTGTTGTATAGAAAGGTGACTCATTCCTCACTAAACCAAATGAAATTTAGATTATCTCAATATTTTTCACAAATAGTAGAACAAACTGAGAACAAAAGTCATCTATAAGTCTACTTCCCTCTCATGAGTTAGGCTAGCACAATTCATCAAATCTAACAAGTACATCTTTTATGAACTATAAATACTGACAAACCAAGAGGTGGGAATAATCTAGACATCTATATGACTCTCTTTGTTTTTGACCGTGTGCTGCTGTAGTTCAGACCACAGTGATGACTGATGGGGACAAAAACACCCATAGACATCATATTCTGCTCTGGTAAATCCAGTTTTTACAAATATATAAAGTTTGACACATTAGCTGTCAAGTGTTTTATGGTCTGTCCATGTACTGTACCACATTTACACTCCTTTATAACAGTGATTTACTGAATGGTGTTTTTAAGCTATTACTACAGGGGGCAGACCTGTGGAGAGTATTTATCTGACTGTATGGTATGCCAGGATCAATGATTTTTCATCAATAATAAACTGAAGAAGTATATCAGAAATGTATTTTGACCAAAAGTGCTTCTTGTTTGACCCTGGTCTGCTGATCTTCCTCTCAGCTACCAGCTCATAGCTCAGTGGGTTACCCTGCTGACTTTAGTTTGGGAGATTGATGGTTCAAATCCCAGTCAGGTCCTTGATTTTGGATAAAAGCATCTATAACACTGTAACACCAGGAGTGCCACATCAGTTTCCTGAGAGGGACGTGGTCAGGGGCGGAGTCAGACAGATCATTAACATTTAAAGCCACAGACAGAGAAACAGCTCGTTCTGAGCAGGGCTGAAACAGAGTGTTTTTTAGACATGCAAACATCCAATACTGGAGTGTTTTTTCAGCAACAAACTTCACAGGTATGGGACCTCTGAGATCAATATAAACTTGTCTTAAAAAGGTCAGATATGTCCCTTTAAACACAGTGGTGTGACTGAGTATTATGTGGATATCAACCATGGAAATACAACAGATAAAGGCACAAGTTTCTCCTCACAGCCAGCTATCAAAAACTGAATTAAAAGTTGCTCTCCATCTCTCTAATTTGGCACAGCTGTGACGTATGAGCCGGTGCTGTATGAAGCTCTTTGTCAGGATGGATGCAGACTGATTTTTTAAGGAGTGACATGTGGAGCTATCATTGTTGCAAAAGTATTTGCAAATGCGTACAAAGATCTGCGCACAAATCCACAAATGCATGCACAGATCTGCAAATCCGTGTAAAGATTTGCAAATGTGTGCAAAGTTTTGAAAATTTGTACAAAGATCCACAAATGCGTACACTAATCTGCAAATATGTAGATCAATTTGTAATTGTGGACTTAGTTCATTTTGGTTCAGAATCTGCCTCTCAAATAGCTGTCATACACACGTGACTTTTGCATGATTTGTACTCAGATCCGTAAGCGTGCGCTGAGATCTGTAAGCGTAAAGGCTGGGTCTGTTGCCCTCAGCGCAGGCTCACAGGCAAGGCTGCCTTTCTCATCACACAGAAAGCAGCAGTTGTATGAGACTTAGTAACAGCTCTACATAACGTCAGTGTGGAAGAAGAAATGTTATTGTATTATACTGCTGTTGTTATTATTCATATTTTCATTGAAAGAGTGAATAAAATAATGACTTCCTTATCACCAAAGTTACAGCGGTGGCTGATTTACCATCTCTACAAGGCAGGGGTTCATTGTGTTGTATTTAACAGAAATCCCCATTATGACGCTGTATGAGCCGGGTGATGTTAGCAGTAAGATCGATGGAGTGGTCTGTCACATTTATAATTGTATAATGTAACCCACCTGGAGTAACAGTGTGTTAGGTTTTAATGGACCAGGGTCTAGGTTCGGTGCTGGAGTGGTAATGAAAGTTATTTGACAGACATGAATGACTGAAGCTAGGGTGCACTTTGAACAAAGGATATGTACTGAAAGGTATTTGAAGTGCATTCAATAAACAGAGCCTTTTAACAGTATTCACAACACAACAGAAAATACTCAAATCCTTGAAAGTATCTAACACTGAAGCGTTAGTGTCCATTCAGTTCTTCCTTTAAACTGGAATGTTGGTCTGTTGAAGCAAGGTCAGTAAACGTTGTTGGGTGTTTAAAGTCAGTCAAGAGCTCTAAAAAGAAAAATCCAAAGTCAGGAAAAAATCAGCTTTACAGTCCTACCGCACTGGCACACTCTAGTGGTGAAGATGAAGAACGACAGTCTCCTTCTAACGGGTTCAGGGTTGGCTCGCCATCTCCTTCGTCAAGGTGAATCCAAATCCAGTCTAAGGGGGTCCAGGGTAGCTCAAAAACCTAGTCTGTATAGAAACAGGACTATCACTTTCAGGTCATCAGTTTCTAACTCTATATGGCCATAATGGGTTTCATTCCAGGTTCTCACAATTTCTACTGCAACATAGAAATTCAACAAACAAAATCATTTTAACTGTACAGTATTTGTCTTTACTGACTCTCATCAGTCAACCATGAATTTAGTGTTTTTAACCCATGAATGAATGAATATTTAACATGGTAATAAAGAAAACAGCATTTCCTTATTTTAAATCATTACTGAAAACATGACGTGTGTCACTTTAAATCAGAAACTAAAATATGGAATATCATCATGCATTTCACACTTCACAATCATAGGTTTCAAATGAAAAGGCATTTTTCCATTGTAATTTAACTTTAAATCATCACTGAATATGTAAAACAAAACAGCACAGTATGAAAATAGCTTTCACTCACATCAGTATGAAATCAGGACACAAATAAAAGGATGAAGCTTTTGGCTTAGCAAGTTTATACACTTAATACTGCATGAAATATTCTTCTTTAAAGGTTTTTAAACACTAAATAATCCCAGCCTGAATTAAAAATGAACTTCACATATTTGCACAGAAACCAGGAGCTTCCTGTGAATCCCCGTGGTGCTAATAGCACAAGCTAATATAGCTAGCCACGCTAGCTTTTATCAGTGAACTCACTAAGACGCTGCTAAAAGCTTTACTGTTCCTGGTGAAAGACTCCGTGGCTTTCTCTCTTCTCCAGCTGTTGTCTGACTGTTCTGTATTTCATCACTTTATCAGTAAACATTTAAAATTACATTTAAATATTCAGATTTATTATTATATAGTTATGTAGCTGTGTTGTGTTCAGGTGCTCAAAGGACACAAGAACACAGGCTGGTCTCATCAAACTCCATTTTAATCTGAATGAATTCAGAGAGAGCAAAGCGCTGCCAACATGGGTTCTATCTTCACAACACGCCTAACATGACAAAAAGAAATGCTCAAAACGTGTCTCATAGAAGATGTGATGGCTGCAACAGCCCACACACACACACACACACACACAAGCACACCCCCACACACACACCCAAGCACACACACACACAAGCACACATAGCTAACACGTGTTAAGCTAGCTCTCTCTAACTCTGATTTACAGACTAAATACACAAGAAAAAGTCACTCATTCATCTCCTGTACAGATATTTACAACAAACAAACTGTTTTTAGCAGTTCAATCAGACGGAGAACTTTTAGATTTGCACTTTATGAGTGAGCTACAGTGAATACACACCTCTCACAGTGGAGCTCTAAGCAGACTGAGGAAAGGACAGAAATGATGCAGTGTACCCCCTTACTGCCACCAGAGGGCGCCGTAATGCCACTAATACAGTACCTCAGAATAAAGACTTCAAATACATGATAAAACAGAAGATTCTGGTGAAATCAACCTTACAAACACCAACAAAATATACCAAATATTATACTATTATACTATACTATTTAGATAAATCATTAAACATTAAGCAGATTATTTAAGATTCACATTTGTCAATAATGTTTTTAATTTTAGAGCCAAATTATTTCTCATATGTTTGTCATATTAAAATATATCTAGCAAACGTTGGGAACAATGTTCTAAATGTGGTAAAAATGGGGCTTCTTCGGTGTGTGAGGGTCACTTCAGGACTGACAACAGTTCACATGGGAGTCAGATACAGACCACATCTAGGAGGCGATGTGTCCAAACAAACAACAATTCAGAGCTGAGGAAATCAGAGCTGAGCACTGACAAGTTTGCTGTCTTTCACCCCTAACCTTATTGGTCATTGTAGAAACCCACCAACACCTCTGTTAGTGGATTTTGATCAGGGACATTAAGATTTTTCATCGAATCCAGGGTCACGTGTAGTCTCTTCAGTTGGCACACCTTGAGTGGCAGAAATGTTGAAGATTCAAGTCTGTGCTAGAAATAAGGGAAACTGTAGTGGCTGAGCTACATGTAGCTTCACTAAACTACTTAAACATGTTGTTTTGAGTTGGCTTTCAACTGAATTTTGAAGTGTAGAAAAGTTTCCACAGTGTAGTTGAACTTGAAAAAGTGAAACCAACATAAATGTCCAAGTAAAAGTGAGTCTAAGTCATTTTCAGCTGCTCAGTCAGCTCATTTCAACTAGTTTGGTTTTACAGTGTAGGTGATGAAGAGGCAGGAGGGTGAAGATGTTGGTTTTCCTGCAGGTCAGCTGCTCCATCAGAAGCGTCCTCTGTGAGAGACAAAAGGACAAATATGGATGTTAGACTCACAGCTTCATCAAATCACATGTCAATGTCAAAATAATAGAAGGGAGCAGACGCCAAATGGACATTTCCAATGAATAAATACAGTTTACACACATTTGAAAAACAATCATGTGTAGAAAAGACTTTGGAGTCATTTTGAAGTTTGATGCCTGAAAGCAGCAGCAGACTCAGGATGTTTGAGGGCCAAGGACAAGAATCATAAATAGGACACCTGCAGGACTTTGTGGGGCACCGCTGCAGAAGTGTTGTCCAGTTTTGCCCACTTGGAGGCACCAAAGGGGGCAGTTTGTCAAACTTTCCTACTAGAAAGGCTCCAAAGAAGACACTTTGTCAAATTAGTCCACGTAGAGCAGGGGTGTCAGACTCAATCACAGCAGGGGCCGGATTCTGGATTCAGGTCTAACCTGAGGGCCTAACAGGGTCACCTTTAAACCAGAAACTGTCAACCTCATTTCACCAGGAATAAAATATGAAAAAACTTATGATAAATGATTTTGACATTTAAAAAGTTAAAAAGAAAAGTTTAAAGGCTCACAATCTGAGAAAAGTCCATTTATTAGTTCAAAAAGGTCAAAACATGAATTTAAAATTTAAAAAAATAATGTTTTATAAAGGCAAAAATATATAAGAAAGAAAGTCAAAATCATGAGTTTAAAATGTCAAAATATGAAATAAATTTAATCATCATGAAATTAAAAGTCAAAATATGATTCAACATTTTAAATAGTGTCTTAAAGGTCAAACTATGGGATTATAAAGTCAAAGTTTGGAGTTGAAGATATGAGATAAAATACAAAATAATTTGTTAAAAAGGTCAAAATATGACTTAAAAATTAGAATTATGAATCTTAAAGCTCAAAATGTTATATAAGTCAAAATTATGAGTTGAAATGCTCAAATTATGAAATAAAAAAATCTAAATCCTAAGTTTGAGTCCTGATTGTGACATGCTAAATAAAAAATATTAAATGAAAAAACACACATTAATTTCTTTTCCCACATTCCTGACTTCTTATCTATTAATTTTTTCTCCTTTTTCAGATTTTTTGACTTAAGGTTCACCACTGTTCCCAGTTTTCTCCAGTTGTGGATAATGGCTCTGACCAAAGCCTTAGAAATGTCTTTTAAACCTTTTCCAGACTGATAGATTCCAATCACTTTGTTTTTCATTTGTTCTTGAATTTCTTTGGATGGTGGCGTGATGCGTTTCTTTCTGAGATCTTGTAGCCTACTTCACTTTGTCTGACAGCTTCTTTTAAAGGGATTTCTGGATTCAACATGTCTGGCAGTGATCAGGCTAGGAACTGGACTCAGCTTTCCATGGGATAAAAGTTAATATCAGAGAAAACCTACAGTATGGATATGCATGATTATCTAACATAATTTAGCCTTATGTGTAGTTTCAGTTTAACGTTGGCATCCTGTTTAACTCCCTGTTAATTTAGAGGAGAAGTTTTTATCAGACAGAAGTAATCTGTTAGACAGTCTGATCTATGGCCTCCTGGTTTGTGCCACAAGGAATCCCAGAATGCTTTGGGGCACCATGCAGAGGAGGACCGGCCGTCTGTGTGTTCTGGAGAATCACAGAGCGGCCAGTACACCAGGATGGCCAGCGGCTGCCTCGCAGTCATCACCTGTTTTGTCCCCCTGCTGATCGACTGTTTCATACTCCAGTCCAGTAGGTGGCAGCAATGCAAGTTGGATGCCAGCTGCCCATGTCAATTATTTCAATTATTGAAAAGAAAAAGACAAAGGAGCAGAAGAAGAAGAAGTACTAGTGGCAGCAACGATGATAATTGAGAAGTGGAAGTGGCAACAGTATGGATAATGGAGGTAAAAAGTGCAAAGAAAAGGGTGGGGCTGAGACTGCGAGGGGAAAAAATGCAACATGTAGAGAGTGAAGCCGCTAAATGTCACAAATTAATTTAAATGTTCAGCAGCAGCACAAGTTCATGTTGATATTAGCAGCATCCAAGAAGTGAGTGTTGAGGCCAGGACTCGTGGGAGTCATACAGCTGTGCAGCCTCAGCATGGTACGGCCACCTGTGATGATGAGGGACAGAGAGATGAGCTGGTGGAACTTCCAGACGGATTCAGGGCAAGTAAGTATGAAACATGAAAGGGAGGAAGAGAGTTACTTGCTAGGGCTGATGTTGGCAAATGTTACTCAGGTTGCTACATCTTTATACCCAGTTTGTGCAGCTCAGTACAATGTAAAAAAGGAAATGAAATGATTACAGTAGTTAAAGTAGTTCCACTTTTTTAGCTGTAAAATGACACATTCAGCAGTAATATTAAAAATAGTATAAAACTGTTAGGGACTGTTGTGCTTTTACTTTTTAAGTTTTAGTAACATTCCAGTTTTCTGATAATGTGATCTTTTAAGACTTTGAATACAGAAGTTACATTTGTAGCGGTGTTTTTTCATTAAAATGTGGTACTATTGTTTGTGCAGTAAAATTGATTACTGCATAAATTAATTAAGATTGTTAATAAAGTAATTTTAAGATTGCATTGAATAGATGATATAATATGCTGTTATAATCAACTGGATACATAAAACCTGTTTTTTTTTAAATCCATCTATCATTACGTATCAAATAGGGGGAAGATGAAATGAGAACGACTCATAATGAAATCATCTTTAACTGATTTAAACAACTCCAGCGTTGTGTGCCAGGCGTTGATGAGTTTCCGCCCACCGATTATTGTGGGCCGGGCTGAGTCAAAGTCCAGGGCTGTTTTTCAGTCCCGGTCCGTCCCTGGCACCAGGAGGTTTCCTGGTGCCACGGTGTGTTTCTATCTTAACCTGACAGGTCAGTCACTAATGGGGACCTTATTTTCTTGTGGGGACTGAAAGCAGTCTTCACCGTCTTCAGCATTGTACCGGTCCTACAGTGTTTCCTGACATCATGGTGCTCGTTGGTTCTACAGTAACAGACCCTAGTGAAGGAGGAAGTGTGTGCTGTTCAACAATCGTCCCCTCTGTCAGCTGACTGGTCGTCACTCCGGTGAATCAGCGTGTTGGCGCTTAAACAGCAGAGCCTTGTTGCTGCTGTTGAATCAGAATCACGTTGTTGTTTCTTCATCTCTCTCTTGCCTGCAGATCAGCATCACCCAGCGCCTGTTAATAAACTACCCGGCTTAAAACTGCAGCAGGGATGATTTCAAACAGCAGGAGGCTGAATTAATGGGTTAGTTTGGTAGTTTTCAGTCTGGATCAGTCCACCTGAAGCTGAATCACTGCAGAGGACTGACACCTGTTTGTTCTTTTAACCTGCATTAGTTTCTCTCTATGTTTGTGTGTTTTTGTGTAAACACAGCAGATATAAACATATCATTGGTCTCAAAGCATAGTTGTCTAAGTCATTTTTGTATACCTCAGTTATCTGCTAATTATCATCTATTAATCAGAGATGCAGGCTTTAGAACTAAGCCAGGAGAACAAGCTGCAAATTTTTTCTAAAATGATTCCACAATTTTTACTAGCAGTTTTTTTCTGCAGATAAGTGAACCTCTGCCCATCTTTACTTCACAGAGTCTCTAAAATGCTCCTTCTATACCCAGTCATGTTACTGACCTGCTGACAATAAACCTTAAACCTTAAACCTTATTAGTCTCATCCAGCAGTTTTTCATTAGTACCACTTATGGTTCCAGCCTTTTGTTGGCCCGTCCCTACTTTTGTGAGGTGTTGATGCCATCAAATTCATATGGAGCTAATATTTTTCATTAAATGGTAACATGTCTCAGTATCATTATCTGATATGTTATTTATGTTGTATTGGGAATCATATATGGGCTTTTCAGACTTGGCAATCATTGACTTCTCTTTTTATTTACATTTTACACAGTGCCCCAGCTTTTTTGGAATTAGGTTTGACTATAATTTATAGTTATGAAAACCTTTCTACTACATATTTTTTAAACCTGTTCTAGTTCACTAACTGTTTGAAATCACAGATTTATGACAGAGAGGTGGATTATCTTTTTATCATTATAATCATTAAATATTAAAATCACTTTTAACCTATCCTGTTTTTAAACCCTTTACCCTCCATCACACTGATGATGTTGATCTTGTTTTGTGTGTTGCGGTAGTTTTTAAACAGTATTTGTTGTCAGTGCTGTCTTGTCTTTTTTGGTTTGTATTCGTTTTGTTTTGCTCTTTTGTTGATGGTAATGTTCATGAAAATTAATAAACATGTGTGTTGGAGTGGGCCAATCCTCAACTCCTGTCTGCAAAAACTGAATAATGTCCCTGTTCATGTAAAAGTACATCAGCATCACATGAGCAGGGTTAGCTCAGTGTTGATTAGGATTTTTTCACCAGGGGGCAGCAGAGGGTCTTGGAACATTGGAGCAAAGAGGAGGGGAAGTGGAGCCGAAGAAAAACTCTTATTTTAGACAGTAATAGTTTATATTCATCCCCCTGAGACCTGAGCTTTAGTTTGACATGCCTTCTTATTTTATTCTACATATCTGGAATAAGTAGGACTTGAGTATAAAACCTCAGCGTGGTCTTTGGTCTGATGGGGGGCTTAGCCTCAAGGGTTGCAGGCAATGCTTGGCATAGAGTGTGCATGAAATTCTCTTCTCCACACCTTAAAAACAATTAATTAATTAATTAAAAGAGCATTTATCAGGACCTATAATCTGGTTCACTCTCTGCTCCTTAGAAGTCTGTCCTTCCTGAGCCTTCAGCAGGTCTGCCTTTTTTCTAATAACAGCCTGAGTGAGTTTATGAGTTGGTATTTAAAGGTCTATATGTGGAGTGAGATCATGGAAAAGATGTTGGAAAACAGATCCATGAATGCATTTAGTGAAATATGAATGTGGTATATAATATCTAAAAAAAACATTTTACTCCTCTCTTTCTTCTTTCAGGCTGTTCATGCTTTCCAAATAACAGTTTATTTCTGCCTGTCACTGATATTTCTCTGTCTGAAGACGGTCGATAGCAGGGGTACTCAACTTTAGTCTACCAAAGAGCCATATCGTCTTAAAATACTTCAGAGAGAGCCACGATCCAAAACCAGGCATGTAAGAAGATCCATAGATCAGCTGATCTACAGATGAAAATAAAATGAAACAGTGAATTGTTGGATTATTCTGTAGTTAAATAGGATGCAATGGGCCTCATAAAAATCTTTATAGTGTTAGAGGAAAGGATATGTTACTAATAATGAGCATATATTTTTTATTTATGCAGGTTCCATCTGAGCTAATGACGTGTTAAAATATGAGTTTGAGCTCTGAGATTCTTTTCAAAGAGCTGATGAATGATGGTTGGTTATTTGGGTATTTATATCTCACACTGGGACATTTACTGTAGTTCTGTGACACTGTTTAATGTAAGAGATGTTTTCTGTTTTTTTTCCACTCATTATTGATATTTTTAGCTAAAGAAGGAGGGGCCTCATATTGGTCTTTGCCCTGGGCCCCAGAATAACTAAAACCAGCCTTGTCTTTCACCTGCAGCTCTCTCAGACACATCGTTCCACCTCTCCTCATTCTGTAGCTCTGGTTTCCTGTTTTGACAGTTTTTATTATCAGTATCATTACAGATCAATAAAACAGCCACGTTTGGACGGGTTTCAGTAGATATTATGTTATCTCTACATGTGATCCGTGTGTGAGGGGCACTGGTGACCAACGACGTTAATAAAGTATGAGAGCCTGGACAGGAAGTGACTGAAGGAAGTGGTTAAAAAGAGAAGGAGCTTCAGTTTGAACACAAGACAGCACACCTGAAAAATGGGTGCAAAAATACATTATAAAACAAAGAGCTGTTTCTTACAGAAATCTTTTAGCTTAATAGTTCATCTTAACGACAAATACTACATTCAACTTTTGTACTAATTTAGTTTTTCCTCAGTATTTTTTAAACCAGATTTTAACAGTAAACTGATTAATCCACCAATTAAAAACAGTCCAATAATGAGTTTTTGTTTAAAGCAGATCAAAATAAGTTCCACATTACTTTAAAAATAAAATCCTTCAGTTCAACATTAAAATTCAGGGACTTATATATTTAACTCTTTAACTGCTGAGCTCAAAACTTTGGGGACCCCTGCTGAAGAGAGCAAGACTAGAACCAGAGACTGAGAGCATCAACTCATTGGAAAATGTTCACAGAGGGAATAAATCAACTGATGAGCAGGAACATTTTATTACAGACCTCCATCTATCTACGAGCAGTGGAGTCGCCCCCTGCTGGACAGTAACATAATTGCAGGTCGTCTTAACAGTGTTTGGTAAAACTGACCTGAAAGATAAAAAACACAACTCATCATCAGGCAACACACAACTGACTGAATTTAGTAACACTGATTTATTGATCATTCAAGGATTTTTCTGTTTATAAGAGGGAGGTTTTACATTATAACGTGAGAGTAAAATAAAGATAATTCACATAAAAATGAGGAGTAAATCCACCATATTGATTGTCAATAAAGCTCTAAAACAAACAAAAAAACAACAAAAAACTTCATGTTAAATAAAAAAAAGAACTCTAAGAGCAGATAACTCAGTGTAAATGTAATTGAAGAGAAGAAAAAAACACAAAATGGAAGAAAAAGCTGAGATTTTTAAGTTTAGTTTAAAGACACTGCACAGTGAAGACTAGCTGATCTGTAAGTTTAAAAACAAATGCTGGCTTAAAGTGGATCATAAGGATCAACAGAGCATGTTTGATCTGTTTTCCTTCATTCTAAATGAAACATGTAGATAATTATTGTACAAAGGAAACCCCAAAGATCCACCCTTTAATGCATACATATTTTTAATTGTGACATCCTCAGTTTTTAAACTTTGAATCTTGGTCCCAGAGTAAAGAATCAGCTCTGGTAAATCACTGTGTGATTGGTTTTCAGACTGAATCAGTCCTTCATCTTTGTGCTATCAGACACTGTCAGTAGTTTCTTAGGCGCCATGGTGTC
Source organism: Cheilinus undulatus (assembly GCF_018320785.1). NCBI lineage: Eukaryota > Metazoa > Chordata > Actinopteri > Labriformes > Labridae > Cheilinus > Cheilinus undulatus. The sequence continues at coordinate 541,345 of NC_054877.1, read as the reverse complement.
CTTGATTTTGTCTGAATGTTGATGTCAGTTGGTATCAGTTCCAGAGTCGCTGTGGTCGGTTGAGGTCCTTCTATAATCTGTACTGTTGTCTGCAGGACCCTGATCAAAACCTAAACCCTTAGACTAGACTACTGTGGGGTGCCTCTCCTTTGTTGATCTTAGCCATGATCTCTGCTTGTTCTCTCATTTCGGTCAGGGACTGAACTCGTTGCTTCCAGCCTGGTTTGGCCTCAGATTTCTCTCCTTCAATCAGCATGTCGATGTACTCTGGAGCGGAGAGAGGATCTGGTTTCAGTGCGATCTCTTTCAGTCTGTTGAGACACTGAGCAGAATTCTTGATAAGATCCTTCACAGTGGTCTTCACAGCGTCATATCCATGCTTCAGTTTTCCAAACAGTGCTTCAATGGGTGACTTGTCTTTTTTAGCGACGTCATACTTCTTTTTCAGATCTGCTATGGTTTGTTTTTCTTTGACCTCTACGTACTCCCATTTGTATTTCTGATTAAAATGCAAATTCCAGGAACATTTACCTGGACACACAGTGCAGCGGCCGTCTGACCCCATTGCACAACATTTGATTTTGTCTTTGTCATCTGCATATACACATCTTTCATGGCAGGTGAAATGACACTGCTGACAGTTGGTGAGGAATCTTCCCTTGTGAGTATGTTCAACCTTGAAAGCCTTTGTGACAGTGACCTCAATCTCAAAGTTTTCATTTCTCCTGATCTCTGCCTCAAACTCTTTCAGTTTTGCTTCTGTCTCTTTGATCTCCTCCAGTTTGGCCAAACTAATTTTGACCTGCTCCTGCAACTTTTCGACTGAATTCTCCAGCTGTTTTCTTTCTCTGAGGACCTCCTTTGTCATTGTCAAGCTTTTAGGATCAATGAGATCTAAAGCATCAAAGAATCTCTCCATGCTTCCTGCCCCCATGTCCCAAAACATCTCATCAAAGTTCATGCTGTCTGCAGATGATGTGTTGTCAGCAAACAAAGCTGAGTTATTGAATTTGAAGTGAACTGGCTGTCCATCTTCTGTTTTTGGACATGGGACTCCTGAATCATTGATGGCTTTGAGAACAGGTGGTACCTGGCCGTCAGCGAATGTCACCAGAACCCTGAGGTTTTCTGCGATGTCTTTACCAAAGATCGAGAGGACAGAGTCAAACACGTATTTCTGTGTTGCTGTGAGTCGAGCTAAAGAGGACTGAGCTACAAAGCACACAGCATGAATTTCACTGACACCAAAACTTTGAGAGAAGAGATTCCTCAGCATTTCTGTGATCTCTCTGTCTCTCTCTATGCCTCTTGTGTCTCCAAAACCTGGAGTGTCAACAATGGTGAGAGAGTGTTTTATTCTAAAGCCTTCCTGGTGATGGACTTTGTACACGGTGACCTCAGAGGTCTGGCTCTCAGACTGTGATCTGGACTCATCCTCTTCAATAATTTTAAATCGGAAATCGTCCTTCCAGTTCACACCAACAATGTAGTTGATCATTCCATTGATCAGAGTGGACTTTCCTGATCCAGTCGCTCCCATAACCATTATGGTGCAATTTTTCTTTCTTCTTCTTTTGTTGCCCAAGTTAAACCTTCGACATCCTTTAATACTCATAGTTTGGTAGTTCAGAGTCAGTTTGTAAACTGAGGGTGAGGCATTGGTAATCCTTTTACTTTGCTGTTTGAGTTGTTCAGAGACAGGCTTGTTTTTTGTTGTTCTACCAGCCGCAGCACGATCACCTCTGACCCTGACATCATATTCTGTTTTTGGCTGAAGCTCTGAGATGATCATCTCCTCAGCTCCTGTTTGCTTTTGGCTGCACTGGAGATCCTCCTCTTTGTCTGGTTTGGCGTACTCCACAATGTCGCCAGAATTGTGGACATCTCTTCCAATCTCAGCAGGTTTGACATCTGACATCTCAGTTGAGTTTGACTGAACTTGTGGTTTTCCTGGAGGGCTGCATGGTAAGGTTTTAATTGGACTTTTGATTTGATTGGCTGGTCCAACACCCACATCGGTCACTGCTCTGCACCTGAACATGTACTCTGTGTTTGGACTCAGATCAGCCACTGTGATTTGTCCAGGTTTCTCTACTGTCTGCGGTTTCCATCCTTCCTCTCCACTGATACAGTACTCAACAGAGTAGGAGGTGATGATCTCCGATCCAGACTTTGGTGGATCAAACTTCAGTGTCACACTGTTGTGGTTCACATCACAAACTGTGAATGGTTCAGGCTTTGACGGTGGCTCAAAGTCCTCCGTATCAGTAAAGCCGTCTTTACAAAAGTAGATGGTCGAACCTTTCTGTGTCTGATCTGTCATTCCAACCATCAGGAACTTTACGTTCTCGTTCTCCTTGTTGGCCTCTGCAAAGTCACCGAAGAGCTTTGCTTTTTTCCTCATTGAATCTGACACTTCTTTAGCAGAGTACCACTGTTCTTTCTCTACATCACAAGTACGAGGATCTCCAGGGTTTTCTGATTCTGGTTTTTGTCTTAAGTAGTTTGATAAAACTGAGAGGAACGGTTCATCGACTCCCAAAGAGGTGAAAACAAAACAGACGCAGTAGTCTGAGCTACAAATTACCTCATCAAAATTTTGGGCTGAAACAACCGTCGTGTTTTTCATCATGTTTGTAAAACGTTTTAAAAGCATTATTTCTCTGTTTTTACACTTCATCCACTCAGTCAGGTTTTCACTGTTAAAAGGAGAAGAATGTATCTTCTTCAGGATTTCTGCGAGCCCAGCCTCCTCTTCTCCTCCTCCTCGGATTGATGGAAGTTTCTTTGCCAGTGCTTGTTGGAACCCCAGTTTGAACTCAGAGCACATCACCTTAAATGTTTTAATCTTTTTTTCAACCTGTGGGAACTGCTGTGCCGTGGTGGTTCTCAGAGCATCATTACACCTCATTTCCAGCTCAGTGAAGTCCTCCAGGACACTCTGTGATTCTTGCACCAAACTAACACTAATCTGTCGAACCAGTTTAGCAGCAGAAGAATCTAAAGTTGTCAGTGGCAGCAGCCACGCCTTCATTGGTACTGCGTTCTCTCCATTGGCTCCCAGCAGAGAAGGCAGACTTTGGTAGACCTGTATGGCATCCTCAAAGGATGTGGGCATTTTCTGAAGGGAAAGGTCTCCAATGAAACTACAGGAGAATTTCTCAACATTTGCCTTGTCATTTTCCTCCATTTTCAGTGAACCTTCACCCTCTATAGCAAGAAGAGGAATTTTCTTTATGGCCAACTTCAAGTTTCCCTCAATGTTTTGTTGATTTTCATTTTGAGAAACCTCACGGTCAAAGACGAAGAAGGCCTGTGCCCCATAAAGGATCGCTGTGACTACGTGTGTCGCTAGTCCTTTCTCAAAAACATAAGGGTGCTTCATGTTTCCTCTTCCAAGGTGATTCATGGACAGTTCCTGGACCTTTGTAGTTGCTTTGTACTTCAGTGTTACTCGGGCTTGGTTTTTAGAAGTCTTATTGTTGGTCAGGTATCTGGCTGATCCATTTACTTCTACAAGTCCACCCAAGAAACTTGCCCTCAGTGATGCATTAACATCAAGTGCTGAAGCTTTATCTTCAATTGATTCTGAGGCAACTATCTCAAAATCACTGTATTTCTGAGGTCGTTCTGTAATATGATTTTGTAGGTCATTGTGGTCCCATAATGTCAGTCCTGTAAAAGAAGAAGTTAAATTGAGCCACATGAGACATATAATGTCTGCTTGAATGAAATTATCTGAGATAAGAGATTGGTGAATCTAAATTTAAAATCCACAGTACCAGGCACGAGGGAGTCACTGCGGCAGTCATACAACATCCCGAGGCTAAAAGGCCGACCGAGAGCCGCAACCTCCATCTTCATGTTAGAGTCCATTGCTCTGTTCAAAGAGGAAGAAAAAGACACCGACTGATGAGGTTGACTGGTTCTTAATTTATCTTCCAACATATCAATACTATCTAGAAAAACCACAAAAAACAGTATGGGATGAAACAGTACTTATATTAATGTTCAATTTTCAGAAATCAATGCCTGCAGTCACACAATGAATATATTTAAGTGGAAGAAAAGGCAATCACTGTTTCTTTATTAGATGCTAATAGGGATGCAACAAATTGTTGTTACAATGTTGCGATGGCATTTAGCAGATGCTTTTATCCCAAGTGAAGTACAAGAACAACAGAAGTAAAGATCGAGACAAGAAGAAACCAAAGGAACACCTCTATTGTCGTCTCATTATTTGTATGTAATGATTAATATATGACATGGTGAGGTTAAATTATAAACCCTTCTTGGGTTTCCTTACCTAATCCGCACAAATTCACTTATGTACTTTCCTTGTGGATGTTGGGTTATATTAATTGTAATATTCTCTTGCACAAACACAAATATGGATTTAAAATAAATTAATATATAACATTAGTAGGTGCCACGAAGTGCTTCAGGTCCATTTGGACACAGGTGCTACCATGCAGTGTTAAAGGCAATGCACATGGTGTATTAAAGCTTTGCATTTGTTGTTTTTAAATTTCTTAATTGTGGTGCGCCGGTAGTCGAGTGGTTAAGGCACACGCCATATACACAGGCGACCCGGGTTCGAATCCAGCCCGTGGCACTATTTCCTGCATGTCTCTCCCCGCTCTCCTCCCCGTTTCCGATTCTATCCACTGTCCTATCTAATAAAGGCAAAAAAGGCCAAAAATAAATCTTAAAAAAAAAATTTCTTAATTGTTTTTTAAATTTTATTTTAAACAAATATCAACAATAAAAAAAACAAATAATCAATGTGAGATCTCTAAACATCACATCCATGAAATTGTCCTCACAAACAAATGATGACAAAGAATAAAATACTGGGTCACTCACAAAGAGCTGAGCATAAAATTCCTTTAAGTATAGTAGGACAGTGCGAGTCAGCTTTAGTTGGGATACTTATTCTACCACTGAAGACAACAGAGGAGGCTAAATAATCCTGATCTAAGATCAACTACAGGTGAAGCAGACTAAATAATCCTGATCTTAGATCAACTACAGGTGAAGCAGACTAAATAATCCTGATCTAAGATCAACTACAGGTGAAGCAGACTAAATAATCCTGATCTAGGATCAACTACAGGTGAAGCAGACTAAATAATCCTGATCTAGGATCAACTACAGGTGAAGCAGACTAAATAATCCTGATCTAAGATCAACTACAGGTGAAGCAGACTAAATAATCCTGATCTAAGATCAACTACAGGTGAAGCAGACTAAATAATCCTGATCTAAGATCAACTACAGGTGAAGCAGACTAAATAATCCTGATCTAAGATCAACTACAGGTGAAGCAGACTAAATAATCCTGATCTAAGATCAACTACAGGTGAAGCAGACTAAATAATCCTGATCTTAGATCAACTACAGGTGAAGCAGACTAAATAATCCTGATCTTAGATCAACTACAGGTGAAGCAGACTAAATAATCCTGATCTAGGATCAACTACAGGTGAAGCAGACTAAATAATCCTGATCTAGGATCAACTACAGGTGAAGCAGACTAAATAATCCTGATCTAAGATCAACTACAGGTGAAGCAGACTAAATAATCCTGATCTAAGATCAACTACAGGTGAAGCAGACTAAATAATCCTGATCTAAGATCAACTACAGGTGAAGCAGACTAAATAATCCTGATCTTAGATCAACTACAGGTGAAGCAGACTAAATAATCCTGATCTAAGATCAACTACAGGTGAAGCAGACTAAATAATCCTGATCTAGGATCAACTACAGGTGAAGCAGACTAAATAATCCTGATCTAGGATCAACTACAGGTGAAGCAGACTAAATAATCCTGATCTAAGATCAACTACAGGTGAAGCAGACTAAATAATCCTGATCTTAGATCAACTACAGGTGAAGCAGACTAAATAATCCTGATCTAGGATCAACTACAGGTGAAGCAGACTAAATAATCCTGATCTAAGATCAACTACAGGTGAAGCAGACTAAATAATCCTGATCTTAGATCAACTACAGGTGAAGCAGACTAAATAATCCTGATCTAAGATCAACTACAGGTGAAGCAGACTAAATAATCCTGATCTAGGATCAACTACAGGTGAAGCAGACTAAATAATCCTGATCTTAGATCAACTACAGGTGAAGCAGACTAAATAATCCTGATCTAAGATCAACTACAGGTGAAGCAGACTAAATAATCCTGATCTAAGATCAACTACAGGTGAAGCAGACTAAATAATCCTGATCTAAGATCAACTACAGGTGAAGCAGACTAAATAATCCTGATCTTAGATCAACTACAGGTGAAGCAGACTAAATAATCCTGATCTTAGATCAACTACAGGTGAAGCAGACTAAATAATCCTGATCTAAGATCAACTACAGGTGAAGCAGACTAAATAATCCTGATCTAAGATCAACTACAGGTGAAGCAGACTAAATAATCCTGATCTAAGATCAACTACAGGTGAAGCAGACTAAATAATCCTGATCTAAGATCAACTACAGGTGAAGCAGACTAAATAATCCTGATCTTAGATCAACTACAGGTGAAGCAGACTAAATAATCCTGATCTTAGATCAACTACAGGTGAAGCAGACTAAATAATCCTGATCTAAGATCAACTACAGGTGAAGCAGACTAAATAATCCTGATCTAAGATCAACTACAGGTGAAGCAGACTAAATAATCCTGATCTAGGATCAACTACAGGTGAAGCGGACTAAATAATCCTGATCTTAGATCAACTACAGGTGAAGCAGACTAAATAATCCTGATCTAAGATCAACTACAGGTGAAGCAGACTAAATAATCCTGATCTTAGATCAACTACAGGTGAAGCAGACTAAATAATCCTGATCTTAGATCAACTACAGGTGAAGCAGACTAAATAATCCTGATCTAGGATCAACTACAGGTGAAGCAGACTAAATAATCCTGTCCACAGCAGGAAAGAGTAAAGAAACATATCTTTTAATGTGTTTACTTACAGTCGAAGCGTGTGCAATCCTCTAAAGCTGTCATCAAGCTTCTTATCTTACATGATTTTCCAGAGATGATGACCCTACAGAAACAGGAAAAGGAAACTCAAGGTAAGACCGTTCACGTATAGTACGTATAGTACTTCATACTAAAAGAAATTCAAATATGGGATCAACTAAGGGTCATTAGTACTTTAAACTTATAGAAAGATTTTGTATATGTAAAACTATTCTGTGCAAAAAGTTAAGGTTTGCACTCGTGCAAAAAAATATTGTTCCAGCTGAAATAAACATCTCTACATTTGCATGCATAGAAAAAAAATCTGCACTTATAAAATTATTTTTTATTCCTCATTCAGATTTGCTTGTGCAAAATAAAAAACATTGATCGATTGATATCTTTATTTCGATAATGTAAATGACGACTTTAAATCAGTTAAAAATACAAATAACTGAACATTGGAAAAAAATGAAACAAAACAAGGCAGTAACTTGCATCTGCAAATTCTTAAGCATCTCAGTTTACATGAGCGAAAAGGAGTAGGAAGAAGTATAAACTTATCTAATCTTACCCCCTTAAATTTTATCATAGCCTTAAATTTACCAATAATTTTGAAACCTGTACAGTGAATATACAATGTATCACTCATACAGAAAATATACAATCATTGCTTTTTCATTCATATACCTTCTTTACAAATATATGTACCATACCCTGCAAAATTTTCATCCACATAACAAGTAAGCACCTTGTGGTTTTTATTCATCAATGCACCTCTGGAAAATCATTTCTTTATGTCTCTTTTTAAACAGAATTATGCTCAAAATTTATTTCAGTTCTGCTCTCAGTCTGTTCCACAGGTTAACTCCACTAATAGTGATACGGAAACTTTTCACTGTTGACAGAAACTTTTCACTGTTGACAGAAACTTTTCACTGTTGACAGAAACTTTTCACTGTTGACAGAAACTTTTCACTGTTGACAGGAACTTTTCACTGTTGACAGGAACTTTTCACTGTTGACAGAAACTTTTCACTGTTGACAGAAACTTTTCAATGTTGGCGTCACAAACAGGATTTCAACATAACAAAGACTGGTAACTGTGCAAAGTTCTTATTCTTTGCCTTTACCATGTCTGGATTTGACAAGATCAAAACAACAGTCTATAATTTGACTATAACAAATTAAAACTAAATGTAGATAAACTTATAATCAATTGGTGTTAAATTCAAAGTGCAATTTTGATACTTTGACAATTTTACACAAGTTTTGTCAATGCTATGCTTTTATAGTTATTCTCCAAATTCTGGATTTTGGCAAAATTGAAATTCTGCTACTTCCAGTATTACAGATATTTAAATCACTCAAATATTCTGACTGGGAACTGGATTGTAGTTAGAGTTGGGTTGACCCTGGGGTGGTCTGGCCTCGGCCAAAGAGAATTATTCTGTGAGCTTTCACAGCTGGACATTGCAGCTGAAACAAACGTGTTTGTGTCCTTAAAACTTTTTGTCTTGAATATTTTTCAACAATTCTTATTTGCATACACACAAAATTTCCTGTCCTCAAAACACTGCAGTTACACATGAGTATGAACTCTGACCTTTTCTAAGCAGCTCAGCATACCAGCCAATCAGCACATCTCTACCTTTTCAACAGACAATCCAATCAGAAGAAGCTAAATCTTTCCAATCAGGGTGCAGCTGGGTCTGCAGTGGGTGTTTGTATTAGCTCGTATGAAAATGAGGGAGGCTACATGAAAAATCACACGCTTCTCTGAAATATGTAAACTATGAAGTTTAATATGATTGTTTGATTTTGAGCGCAGATTCAGAGGTTTTGTGAAAATAGCTTGAAAACTTAGATTAATGTTCAATGTTTGGCAAAAAGGGAGGAAGAGTTTGAGAAAGTGCTTTACAGAACTGTTAAGGTTGTTGCCTCATTTTAAAGCTTACATGCTCTGAAAAACTGCAGCCCTGAGGTTCAACACTCATTTGAAAGCCCTCACGCCAACGTTGAGATGAACATGACGGATGGAGCAACATTCAAATGTAAAATGCAGAGACGAGGTGTCATTAGTCACAAATGCCCCACATCACATCACACGAGTCCTAACACCAGTGGTGTGCACAGGGGTGGCGGGGGGGCGCCCCCCCCCCCCCATGGCCCAATTGTTGAAAAACGTGTGCTGAAGGGCCCTCTTTAGAGCCAAAACGTGTGCTAAAGTGCCCTCTTTAGAGCCAAAACGTGTGCTGAAGTGCCCTCTTTAGAGCCAAAAACGTGTGCTGAAGTGCCCTCTTTAGAGCCAAAACATGTGCTAAAGTGCCCTCTTTAGAGCCAAAACGTGTGCTGAAGTGCCCTCTTTAGAGCCAAAACGTGTGCTGAAGTGCCCTCTTTAGAGCCAAAACGTGTGCTGAAGTGCCCTCTTTAGAGCCAAAACGTGTGCTGAAGTGCCCTCTTTAGAGCCAAAAACGTGTGCTGAAGTGCCCTCTTTAGAGCCAAAACGTGTGCTAAAGTGCCCTCTTTAGAGCCAAAACGTGTGCTGAAGTGCCCTCTTTAGAGCCAAAAACGTGTGCTGAAGTGCCCTCTTTAGAGCCAAAACATGTGCTAAAGTGCCCTCTTTAGAGCCAAAACGTGTGCTGAAGTGCCCTCTTTAGAGCCAAAACGTGTGCTGAAGTGCCCTCTTTAGAGCCAAAACGTGTGCTGAAGTGCCCTCTTTAGAGCCAAAACGTGTGCTGAAGTGCCCTCTTTAGAGCCAAAACGTGTGCTAAAGTGCCCTCTTGGGTGGAAAAAACACACTAAACTCCAGAAGACCATTAGGACCAAGAAATACTATGACACACTACTGATGCAGTGACTTTTATGTTGGGCCCTTTTCTGATCTATATTGAGCCAGAACTATATCTCACAGAACCAGTTTGGATTATCTGGTGCTAATATGATGCTAAAATGCTCTAGAATACAGGAAATGGCATCTACTTCATTGAAAATGTTCTGGGGAAGACCCCCAGACCCCCTAGGGATTTATTTATTTATTTCTGTGTGTTCTTCACAGCCCAGCATTGAATCTACTCTGTTCTTGTGGATGCTGATCCTAACTTCAAACTAGTCTGTCTAGTTAGTCTGTTTTAAGGCTCTATAATGTGCCATGTGTATAACATATAAACACGTCTAAAGTGCCCTCGAAAACACATAAAACTTAGTGCCCTCTTCAGTGGTGAGAACATGCTGTATGTCCCCTTTTTTTTCTTTTCGCCCCTGCCCTTTGAAAGTCTGTGCACGCCACTGCCTAACACGACTGAAAATCCCATTCACTGCATATTGTAAGCAGCTGCTGTGCTGCTCAGGACGTGCAGAATTATATATAACTACACAGGCCAGACTGAAGGGGATGGTGACTCTTTTTAACAGCATATCTCCCATGTTAGGTCATAATCCTTGTTTGTTTTACATTTATGGGAAACAGGAAGTGTATTATTAAAGAAATAACTCCTGTGGAGTGTTCCATCTGGAGTGTTGACAGATGGAAGGCAGAGCAACAGAGGAACACAGACTGGGAGTCTGTTTCACAACACTCACTGCTGCATTATAACTAGCAAACTCCATATGGCATAAACAGGAATGCCTAGAGGAGAATGACTGCTGCTGCTGTGGTTTATATACCCAGACAATTTTAATTTTTAATTTTACAGCAACACTGTATTTGACATGTAATTATTCAGTCTTTTTTTGAACAGCAGTTGGTGTATTTCCCTACCTGACATTTTGGACGCTATCTTTATCTACAGGATACCTACACGTATTTCATAAACCCTGTTGTCCTAACAAAACACATGGCAGTTCAGAGCTATTGGACTATATTTGTCTGATAAAGAGATCTAGGCTGCAGCACAGTCTCCACATTCAAACTTGTGACATTAACTTAAAACCGAAGAAGTAGAAAAAGAAATCTATTACCAGGACAAAGACCAGAAAAAAGAAAATTACAGTTGTCACAGTTGCTAAGACATGTTTATCAAACTCTTCCTCTCTTTTCTTGAAACGTTAAACACAAATCTGTTATCAAGCTATTTACACAAGAAAAAAACAATTATACAAATTAAATACAAAAGGACAGGAAGTACATACAGTTGATATTCTGAGCAGACAATAAGTGACATGTGTTTGTGTAAAGTGACACAGTAAACTTGTTAGCAGAAAATTATGCACAGAGCAGTGGTATGACACAGACATACCATGTCATACATAACTAGGGGCAGCACGGCAGCGCTGTGGTTAGCGCTGTTGCCTCACAGCAAGAAGGTTGCTGGTTCGCTTCCCGAGTTTGCATGTTCTCCTTATGCACGCGTGGGTTCTCTCCAGGTACTCCGGCTTCCTCCCACCACCAAAAACATGCTCATTAGGTCAACTGATCACTCTAAATTGGCCGTAGGTGTGAGTGTGAGCGTGCTTGGTTGTCTGCCTCTATATGTCAGCCCTGGGATTGACTGGCAACCAGTCCAGGGGGTACCATGCCTCTCGCCCAATGACAGCTGGGATAGGCTCCAGCCCACCCCCATCCTGGAATGGAGTAAGGGGAATAGAAAATGGATGGATGGATGGGTAATCTAACTAACTGCTATTTCTATTGTTACAACGCCGTTACCATTACCGGCAATTAAATGGGGCACATTATAAACTTAAGCTACTCATTGAAGCTACTCATTAAGCTTTCATGGTAAGCCAATCAGAGGCAGTGTTCAGTTTACACACACGCACACAGCAGCTACACACACCCAGACTAGCAGAGGTAAACTGATGAGCTGTATGTGTTGTCTGTGCAGCAGACCCCTCTGCCCAAGACAAATTTCTCCCAAGGGAGACCAATAAAGAGATTTTACCTGATTTTAAGACACTTTTTGGGATCTAGTGAAGACTGCGGCAGCTTTTAACTTTGCTTTTATCCGGATTCGTGCTTTTAACCACTGGATGCCTGGATTTTATTGTCAAAACCACAAAGGACAATACGCCGGTAAACTGAAAACAAACCTAGCCGACAGGCTACAGGTGAGCCATGCCTTCACTTACCTCCACATCCATATGTGACAGCTGTGCCGGTCTGAGCCAGAAGGTGGCCGAGCTCAAACAGCAGATATCCACTTTAATAAAAATCCATGAAGAAAGAGACCCGGACGTAATCTTAGGCAAGACCCGAGCCGCCGCCACCAGCGCCCAGCTAGCAGACACAGCCCAGTACTCCTCTGCCTCTGAGTCCCGGCCCTCCTCTTCCTGCCCTGGTAAGGATCCAGATGACACTGCTGGATTCAACAAGGGGCCAGACCTAAAGGCCCGATCAGCTCCACTCCAGTGTCGGACCCATGGATTGTTGGCAATGGCCGCAGGACGCGGGGCAGCTGGCTGTCCTGCTCCCCTCCCACTGGAGACCTTGCTCTGGGGAATAAATTTAATGTCCTGGACCACGAGGAGTTTCCTTCACTGACAGCAGGTCGAACCGTGTTGCCGCCTCAAGTCCGCCCTCAGTCCCGTGGCTCCGCTGTCAAAACTCGCACCGGGCAGCTGCATTTCACCCTGGCTCCTAAATCTAGCAGGCGCAGGGTGCCAGGTATGGACTGCAGGTCACCACCACCTCTGGGGCTACTGCATCAGAGCGAGTTTCCGTCACTACGCCAACCGCCACCAACTGCAGCGCCATCCAGAGACTCCGCTGCTCCCCCGCACATGCCTGGTCAGACCACTGGGTGTGCGCCGGGGGGCTCCTCTGCTCCTTCCATCCCCATGCCGCGCTCGCCCGCGCGCTGTGGGTTGGGAGGCTCCGCTGCAGCGCCCTCCTTGCGCATGCCAAGCGGAAGCGCTTGGTGTGAGCACGGAGGTGCCTCGGCTCCTGCGGACGGTCCCATGGCGCTGCGGAGTCCGGCTCGCTCGGCGGAAACCCGTAACTCAGCACCCAGGCCTGGCCCATCTGTACTGGTCCTCGGCACTTCAATGGTTCGGCACGTGAGAGTGAACAAGGGCCACACCTCCTGTCACCCAGGTGCACTCGTCAAAAACATCACAGACTCCGCCCCAAACATCCTCCGTCACCACCCCTCCGTATCAACAGTAGTAGTTCAGGCTGGCATCAATGATCTAAGATTACAACAGTCAGAGACACTTAAGGACGACTTCATAACCCTCATCACCACAATCCACAGTTTAAACAAACAGATAATAGTTTCAGGACCACTTCCACCACCTCGTTTCGAAGACATCAAATTCAGCCACTAGAGACTCTTACACACATTCCTCAAATCATACTGCACTGCAAACCAAATCCCATATGTTGACAACTTCCTTACATTTTTCAAGTGACCTGGACTATTCAGAAAGGACCGTTTACATCCCAGTTTCTCTGGATCCCGCCTTCTTTCACACAACATAGAACTCACACTGGAATCTGCATGACAATATAGCCAATACAGCTCCCCCTCACCATCCACTGATGTTCCAATAGACTCAAATAACTCCTGTTCATTCCAGTAATCATCAGCAGAGAGCGGCCTATCTGTAAAACCTCCCACAAATCTTCCATTAACTTCAATAATCTCAGATCTGTCCCTAAAACTCACTTACCACAAAATCCTACAGTTAATCAGCCCCCACTTACCATAAACATGGCCCTCTTAAATGTCCGCTCTCTGCTGAACCAGACTTTTATTATAAATGACCTGATTTTAGAGCACAAACTTGACTGCTTATCTTTAACTGAAACATGGCTGGGTGCAGATGCACCAGTTGTTCTCACTGAGGCCTCTCCACCTGATTTTAACTTTGCATTTTCAACTAGGAGTGGTAAAAGGGGAGGTGGCACTGCTTCTATTAGTACAAACACTCTGCCCACCAAACCTATTTTATTTGACCAATACACAAGTTTTGAATACCACTCTATTGTTTTTAAGAACCCTACAATTTTATGCGTGACAGTGCACAGACCACCAAAAAGGTGCAGTCTTTTTATCCCACAATTTTCAGTTTTTATCAATTTTACAAAATTCTTACAACATGATTATTTTAATCGGTGATTTTAACCTGCACATAGATAACATTTTAGACCCTGTTGCAAGTGAATTTTTAAATATTTTTAACTATATGGATTTTACTCAGCACGCCATGCAGCCGACTCACAACAGAGGACACACCCTGGACCTGGTCCTCACCTATGGCCTGTCCACCAGTGTGTCCTCTGTTGTTGACTTGGCTGTCTCTGACCACTACTGTGTGTTTTTAATATCACCGTTTTTATCCAGCGGGAGACCTCTGTGAGAACTGTGAGCGTCATCTGACCCCTGAAGTGGCTGCAAATTTTATTCAAGTTTTAGAAAAATATCCTCCAGTTGTTTTACCTGCCCCCTGTGATTTTATCGTTGATAATTTTACCAGTAGACTTCAATACGCACTTAATTCAGTTGCTCCACTTAAATTGAAAAAGGCTGGCCCTAAGCCTACGGCCCCATGGAGAAGTGAAGTCAAAAAACTGAAAAGAAACTGCAGAGCGGCAGAAAGAAAATGGAGGAAAAGTAAAATAACAGTAAATTTTCAAATATACAATGAACATCTAAAAGCCTACAATTATGCAGTCAGAAATGCCAGAAATTCATACTTTGCTAAAATAATCACAAACCATAAAAATAACCCAAAAGTTCTCTTCTCCACCATTGACCATCTTTTTAACCCTGATTTTATTCAACTTCAAACAACTCCTACAAACGCCCTCTGTGAGGAGTTTGCAGCCCACTTCAGGGGGAAGATTGACACTATCAGATGTCATATTTTATCCAGCCGAACTTCTGCTTTTAACACGTCTGAGTTTTTATCTTTACCAGAGGAAACACTGGACAGTTTTGTCCTGGTTAATGCTGAGATGCTTGATGAAGTTTTCTCCTCAGTGAAGCCCACCACATATCTTTTAGATCCAATTCCAACCTCATTTTTTAAGTCATTTTATGGATCTTTTAGAGACGAGCTTTTAAACAGGATGAACTGTTCACTTCAGACGGGGGTCTTTAAAGCAGCAGTGGTGAGGCCTCTGTTGAAGAAGAGCAATTTAGATTTTAATGACTTTAACAATTACAGACCAGTGTCTAACTTACCATTTTTAAGTCAAATTTTAGAGAAACTTGTTTTTATTCAGCTGAATTATTTTTTAGACACATGATATTCATGAGGAATGTCAGTCTGGTTTTAGGGTAAACCACAGTACAGAGACGGCCTTGGCAAAGATTTTAAATGATTTTAGATTAAATTATGATTCACAGAAGGTGACGGTGTTGGTTCTGCTGGATCTAAGTGCTACCTTCGATACAGTAGACCACACTATTCTTTTAAATAGACTCAAACATCTGGTCGGCCTCTCTGGTACTGGACACAAATGGTTTACTTCCTACCTCACAGACAGAACATTCATGGTAAGTGTAGACACATGCTCCTCCAAAGTCCATAAAATCACATGTGGTGTGCCCCAGGGTTGGATTTTAGGTCCTGTGCTTTTTAACCTGTGCATGCTCCCTCTTGGCGGTGTCATCAGGAGACATGGAATCAACTTCCACAGTTATGCTGATGATACACAGCTTTACATCTCCATGTCTCCTGATGACACCAGGCCAATGGATGCTCTTTTTAACTACATTTAAGATATCAAACCCTGGATGGCAGAAAACTTTCTCCAGCTTAACCAGAACAAAACTGAGGATTTACTCATCGGTCCTGAGGCCCTGAGAGAGAAACTTTTACCCAAACTACAAGCACTGTCTTTAAATCCATCATCACAAGTGAAAAACCGGGGTGTAATTTTTGACCCTGAGCTGACTTTTATTCCACACATTAAGAATGTAAAAAAAATCAGTTTTTATCATCTAAAGAACATCGCCAGAGTCCGCCCCGTTCTCTCTCGGGCCAACACAGAGACGCTGATGCATGCTTTTATCACCAGTCGTATAGACTACTGTAATGCCCTGCTCTCTGGTCTTCCCAAAAAGAATATTTCAGGTCTACAGTTACTCCAAAATTCAGCAGCACGTGTCCTGACTAAGACCAGAGGGCGGGCCCACATTACACTGGTTTTAGAATCACTGCATTGGCTCCCCGTGTGTTTTAGGATCAATTTTAAAGTTCTTTTACTGGTTTTTAAATGTCTTAATGGTCTTGGGCCTTCTTATCTTTCAGAACTGCTTTTACCTTATGAACCCTCGCAGACCCTGTGGTCCTCTGGCAGCGGGCTCTTAGTCATTCCCAAAGTCAGGACACACACTCACGGCGAGGCGTCTTTCCAGAACTACGGCCCTCGTCTATGGGACAGCCTGCCAGAGGAGCTCAGGGCCGCAGAGAACGTTCAAGTCTCACCTTTTTAGCTTAGCTTTGGATTAATATTTATCTGTTTTATTTATGATATTTATTTATTTTAGGCCTTCAATCTGTATTTATTTATGAATTTTATTCTTTTCCTACCTTAATTTTTTTAGTTATGCTATTTAATATTTTAGTTCTTAGCTTTTATTTGTATTGAGGTTTTACTTATTTTTATCCTTTTATCATTTTTAGGATCTCCAGTGTTTCCTCTGGGGGAGCCCTCTGCACCAGGAGCGGTGGTCGGCTGTGGCTGCAGGGGTCTGTCTCGTGGGTTCCTGGTGGAGGTTTGGTGTCTCTGCCTCATCCCTCCTCTGGGTCCTGCGTCGGTGTCCTGTAGCTGTGGGTGACTCTCTGCTCCTGGTGCAGACGGCTCCTCTGATGGCACTTTCTCAACTGGTTCATCTGTACTCAGCCTAATGTCCACTATTTTAGTGTGTGTGTGTGTGTGTGTGTGTGTGTAGGGGTGTGTGTGTGTGTTTGTGAAACAGTGTGTGTGAGTGGGTGTACATGTAACTGTTGTCTGTGGGGTGGTTGACAGTGGGATAGGGTGGTTGCGGGTGTGTGTGTGTGAGGGAATGACTCTAATTGTCTATGTTAAGCAAAAGGTGGGGGTGGGTGGGTTTGAGTGAATGTTTTTATTTTGTCTATGTAAAGCACTTTGAGTTACATGTTATGTATGAAAAGCGCTTTATAAATAAAGTTTGATTGATTGATTAAACTGCAGCAATGGTGAGTCTGGTGGAAAAGTTGGCGTTTTCAAAGTGGAAGTACAGACACTACTTTATTCTCCTTGAAGCAGAATGTACATGTGAAGTGTACGTTATGTCCCAAAGCAGTGTTTGTCCATGTCTGTTGTAAGCAGCTCTAATCTAATGAAGCATCTCTCAACGGCACACGCTTCTACAAAACAAGTGGCCAAAAATACCGTTGTTGATGTAACCGAGCGATCTGGGCCGCACATAAACTGTATATATGGAGAAAACAACAACGTAAAGTACGGTACACGACCGAAACGATACGAACTTTATTCAGTCCAGTCAAGTTACAACAACACACTTTGCATTGCACTTCCTCCTTTTCCTTCAAAATAAAAGTCTACTGTAAACCACTGGTTTATTAACAGGACACTGAATTTCCTTACAGCAACAAAATAAATCACACTGGCACTGTTGATGATGATAGCAGGCCAGGTCTGGCTAACGTGAGCTCGGAGGCAGAGCCATGTTGTCCAAGCAGCTAAAGCAGGATTTTTCTGCTCCAGCTTCACAAAAACTTGTGACACAGACTGAACTGACTAGAATGATAGGCAGGTAGGCGATGTGCGAAAGCACCCACCTCATCAGTCATCCAAAAAAGAACTTAAAAAAGTACAAGTACCAAACTTCATTAGAAAATTCAATCATGTCCAAACTGCTAGACTAGTAGCCCAAATACATTATTATCCGTAAAAAAACGGATAATGTATCTTTAAAATGAAGCCTTATTGGTGCAAAATTGTACAAGCTTTGTCAAATGCTTTCTGGAAAATGCTGAAAAAGGTGACTAAACTCACGTCAGCTTTTTCACTTTCTTTAGTCAAATTATTTCAAAATGACACATTATTTTCTATGATAGCATGAAAGGATCAACTGTAGTTTTAGTTTATCTTTTAGTTCCCCACTCAGGCTTATTCTGTAAAGAATTTACACTGTATCTACAAGTCAAACAATCAGATGCTGATTCTGAAGCAGAAAAGAGAATGGAAAAAATATATAAAAATGTTACTTACAGTAGAAATGTCAGCAATCCTCTGGAGCTGTGATGAAGTTCCTCACATTATATAGTCTCTGGGAGAAACACCCATAAGTGTTTATTCATTTCTTTAGGGTGGTACTGAGGGGAAGCAGGCTGACTTCCCAGAAATGCTCCACACAGAAATGAAAATGAAACTGATCCAGCATTATGACATGACAGTGCACTTTTCCCACATTGAACTTGTACATAGTGGTAAAACCCCAGTGACCTTGGTATAGCATCAGAGTGAAATGTAGTAGCTAGAGTCAGCTCTGCATCAGCCACTGTTAGACTACTCTGTACTGTTCTCTGAGCCTGAAATAAAAGTGAGGTACTAACACAGCAACCTTCAAACTAATTTCACTTCATTTATGAAAATTGCACAAGAAGAACTGCCACTGATTTGTTTGTATCAGAGACACATTTTTACAGTAGTCTGAATGACAATAAAATACCTGAAAAGAGGAACACCACACAGGGATTAAAGCAAAAAAGAAAACAAACAAACAAAAAACAAAAAAAAAACGTTGGACTGAAATTTTTTTGCGACACCAAATCATACCTGACCATTAACCCACCATGCCACACATGTAAGAGCCTTTGTTCTGCCTATCAGTCACTTCCCAAAGGTTTTCATGTAAAAAGGAGTGTACTGTGTACGTACGGTGTACTGTTCTCTAATAAAGCATTCGAGTTGTAAAAAGACTTTCACCTACACTATTAAGATTCTCAACACCAATAGCATTTTAAAGGAAGAGTGCAATGTTGAACAGCTTTTCTGTTAGTTTGCTTTTATGTAATTTCAGTGTTTTTAATCTATTCAATAAAACACTTTTTACAAGGCTTTCAGATATAATGTAGTCATACAAATATTCAACCATCGCCATAACTTTTCAGGGCAAGCTATTTTACTTTGAACAGCCATATCCTTACATATACATCGTTTGAATTCATACAATTTTCATTGGTTTCAAAAGTACAAGAATATTGTACTCAAGTAAAACTACTGTTACTTTTGTTTAAATTTACTGGAGTAGAAGTAAAATTACTGTTCTATAAATCTGCTCAAGTAAAAAGTTGTTCATTTAAAGTTTACTTAAATTAGCTATGGAGGAGTTGCATAGTGTAATATGATTTTTCTGTATTTGCAACAACATCAGAATAAGAATCTCTAACTAGGTTGTTCAGGTGAAGTCACACCTTTATAATAAAGAGAAAGATAACATCAGTTTATGGATGTGATGTGAAATCATTCACTCCCTGTTGATATTATTACCTCTGCCAAGGAGGTCATGTGATCGGGTGCGTTTGTTAGTTTGTTATTTTTTTAGCACCATAACTCAAAAAGTTGTGGATGGATTTTCATGAAATTTTCAGGAAATGTCAGAAATGGCATGAGGAAGAACTGATTAGATTTTGGGACTGATCCGGATCACCGTCTGGATCCAGGAATTTTTTTTAAGGATTCTGTACTATTGGGAGATAGGTCTGCGCTGTTACCACTTTACACCAGGAGATGGCGGACATGAGTAACTTATTCAAAGTTTTGGAGTGTATAGACTTTGTAAGACACACGCCCGGCCGAGGAGACAAGTTGGAGCGTAACACAGAGAAAGACAGCGAATTGTAGCGAGAATACTCAAAATGCTGGGAGGAATAGAGGAATATTCACCCTCTGCCATGACTTTCAGTCGTCCAGTGAGACCATGGGTGCTTCCACCATGACAGTCCACCTGTAGCGAAGCCAATGCTTTGTCTCACCGTGTCTCCACCCCCCCACCTGTGGAGGGAGTAATCAGTGAATGAGATTTTGGGAGTCATCTGGCTCACCGTCTGAACCAGGAATGTTTTTCAAGGATTCTTCACTATTGGGAGATCAGGCTGATGGCAGAGGTCTGCGCTCTCTGAGTGCTTTTCTAGTTGTCAGATGCTGTCAAAGCCAAACAACTGGCCAGTCTCATGTCCATTACAGAATGCTAGTACCACCTTGTTTTGTCTTTTTTTTTTACTCAGTACCTTACGCATTTCAAATGTAATGAAGTACAACACTTCTGCTAAAAAATACTTAAGTAGAAGTAAAATGACTGATTTTAAAAACTACTCAAAAAGTGCAAGTACACAAAACAGCTACTCAATCACAATAATTTGAGTAAATGTTATTTGTGTTTTTTAAAATGTAAATCATTAATGTTTTCTGGCTCGTCATATTTTGGAGATAGGCCACGCCCACATCTGTGATTCAGAGTAAAGAGAAAGACGAGTGCATGTTTCAATGATTCTCTTGGCTCTATTGCAGGATGACATGAGTTTGTATGCAGTGTGACAAACAAGAACAGTTTATTTGTGGCATTGTACTTTGTCCAGGAGTGCTCATGTGTTCTGGAACAGTCTCATAAACAAGGCAATAAAAATATGGCACAATGCAAGATACAGTGGAACATGTGTCAGTTTGAGCTAACCTTTAACCTTCTGCATTACACCACTTGTAGCGATTCAGGGCCTCTAAGAGAATATTGTCTGCTTTCTACCATGAGTGAGCTGTGATCAATAAATATCTGCACAAAGAGAGGCTACGTGATCATTTTGTGAGCTGACTGTAAACCAGTGTACTCATATGAACCTGCAGGAAAATCACTGCATGAAGTTCTCTAAGAATGTGTCTGTAATTAAAGGACCTTCATCAAATTCACCAAATCCATCAGCAGTTTATTTAAAAGGACATTTTCTAATCATGTGGTATGAGGCCCCACCAATGCTGGAAGGATTTTTTCAGGATCTTTCTTGTGCCCAAGATTTTTTTATTTATCAAACCTTCAACAATCATTTTTCTGACTATAATCTGAGTAGTTTAGTGGTCGTTCTGTTTTAGGCTCTATAGATGACAAGAGATCACTTTTGAAGAGATTTTCAGTGAGTTTATTCTTTCTGGTTTATTCTGGAAAAAAAACATTATGTCCTCTTCTTTTATGGTTTTCCTTGAGGCCATTCACCATTCAGTAAAGGTTATTTACTTATGCTGGTTAACCTTGTAGATAGAGATTTGGGAAAATTTGTCAGTGATAGGATTGGACGGTATCCATTGTTTTAATACCGTCACCCACCCCCATCCCCGACAAAAAGAACGCTCATAAGAGAGCAGGATTGAGCAGAGCGAGAGCGTGCCTCCACAATGCTTCTTCAGTTAAAAAGAAAAAAAAAACATGATGTTTATAGGAGCTCTGTAAGTGACTAACAGGTGTTTATCAAAGAAGTTTGCATTACCTTCAGTACACAGGTGCACATGCCGTTTCTCTCTTTTTTCTCTCCACAGAGACGTGTGCCCTTTTCCCCTCTCTAACCTCTGCTCCTTCCAGAGCTAAAATGAGGAGTAATAACCTATTATCATATAGGATATGGGAATGTTAAGTAATGTTCAGTGTGCTGTAAAACAGGTAAAAGATTGGCCTTAAATATTATTACAACAATGCTGAGCTTTGTCCTGCTGCGAGATCACGTTATAGGAAGTTTATAAAGCATTAGGGACTACTTCAGTGCATAAAATAACCAATCAGAACTGATTAACTTCATTTATTTAACATTAAAAAGCAGTAAAAGTTACGTTTGAACGTTTTGAAAACTGATGGTTTTAATTGTGCCTGGCGTTGTTGCTGCTGCAGGAACTGGTGTGTGGTTATGAATAAACAACATAATTTGTAATCACTGATCTACTCTCAGAGAGAAGGATTAAAACACGTTTATACTCACATCATGGATTACAGTACAGCCAGCGGTGCATGTTTAACAGTTTGCCTTTTACAGAAGACCGTGATGCCATGCAGCGAAGTGCCAGGCCATGGTGCACGAGTTTCTATGCACCGGTATGTATGTGAGCATTCGTTGATTGCCAAATTAGCACGACATCATTGACCGAAGTCCTGCTATCACCTTTAAAGCATCTTCACACTCAGAGATGTTGCTGGTGGGAATGGACACACTCACTCTCAAGGTATTTTTCAAATGTGTGCTTTTTTACGCTGTCTTCATGACGGTAATTAAAGCAATAACGTGGAAATTTGTTAATACCCCAGCATGTGATATTACCGCTCATTCCTAGCTGGAAGTGACTCAAGGTTGAAGCTTTTATTTTCACAACTTACAGGTAAGCAGAGTTACAGGATCAAATCATCCCTCGTCTCCTTTTTCTCTGTCTCTCTCTCCATGTCTCTAATAACTTAGCTCTTTACCCTAATGTACGAAGATAAATAATAATCCACAATTATACTACTAAACAGTATCTACGAATGTGAAGCAATGTCCTGTGTGCTTCAAAACAGATAAAGTCAGCCTTTAGCCTGTTTTATGCTTGACGCAGCCAAGTGGTCGCGAGTGTCTGCGTCGAACATGACATCAAATATTAAGACACGCCCTACACAAATCAGTAATTTGAGTAAATGTAATCTGTTTTTTAATGTTTTCGGGCTCGTCATATTTTGGAGATAGGCCACGCCCACATCTGTGATTCAGAGTAAAGAGAAAGACGAGTGCATGTTTCAATGATTCTCTTGGCTCTATTGCAGGATGACATGAGTTTGTATGCAGTGTGACAAACAAGAACAGTTTATTTGTGGCATTGTACTTTGTCCAGGAGTGCTCATGTGTTCTGGAACAGTCTCATAAACAAGGCAATAAAATATGGCACAATGCAAGATACAGTGGAACATGTGTCAGTTTGAGCTTACCTTTAACCTTCTGCATTACACTTGAAGGGATTCAGAGTCTCTTAAGGTGCTTTCACATTAGGGGCCTGGTGCTGGATCTGAGTGCACTTAAGCCCAAAGTCTGGTTCGTTTGGGTAGTGTGATTGCAAACTTGGGGAGGTGGTCTTGGGTGTGATTCAACTGGACTCTGGCTCGGGTGAGATGTGAATGCAACCACGCTTGGTAGGCCTGGGTTCAAAAGATCGATTCTCCGATTCAAATTGATTCTTTTAAAAAAAAATCTGTTATCTATCCATGAAATCCAAAGATTGATCTTTTAATATGTTTTTCTCTCTCCTGTCGGCTCCTCGCGCTACCAGTCTCAGACTTACGTCACTCATGCAGCCTGAAAGTTGACCGGCACTGGCTTCTAAAAGCATTTAGACTGATACAAGGTTTGAATATCACGCCTAATCATCTATTTAAGGCTATTTTGGGCACATTTTTAATACGAGCTGGATACAGGGATTAAAGCAAACATAAATCTTTGGACTGAAATTTTTTTTCGACACCAAATCATATTACCCGACGATTAACCCACCGTGCCACACGTGTAAGAGCCTTTTTTTCTGCCTATCAGTCACTTCCCAGAGGTTTTCATGTAAAAAGAAGTGCACTGTGTACATGCCCTTAGCCCAAGGGCATGTACACAGTATACTGTTCTCTAATAAAGCATTCCAGTTATAAAAAGACTTTCCCCTACACTAGTAAGATTCTCAGGACCAATAGCATTTTAAAGGAAGAGGGCAATTTTTAACAGCTTTTCTGTTAGTTTGCTTTTATGTAATTTCAGTGTTTTCAATCAATTCAATAAAACACTTTTTGCAAGGCTTTCAGCTATAATGTAGTCATACAAATATTCAACCATCTCCATAACTTTTCAGTGCAAGTTATTTATTTTACTTTGAACAGCCATACAGAAAAACCAAACTCACAGCAGCACCAACAATTAGAACAATTAAGTGCAGTTGTGTAAATGGCTATCCTGCTTTTCATTTCTTCTGCTTTTTGGCAGTGAAACCAAATGCCTCAAGTGACACCCGTTCCTGGGGTCTTTCTGAATGAGCTACAGGGTCTGGGGCTCTGACTCCAGCAGTGGAGGAGGAGGCTGTAGCACAGGGGTCTGAAACTCATTTAGGGTAGGGGCCGGATTTGCTCAAACGAGATGTCCTGTGGGCTGCACAGTTTTTTTCAGCAATATCAACACTTAAGCCAAGCCAAATGTCTTTAATTTCACTACAGTCCCATAGCAGATGCATTAGTGTTCCCTCTGCAGAACCACATGTAATACAATTACTGCTTTCAAGAATACCCATCTTCTGCAGCTGTGTTGGGGTGTAGTAAAGCCTGTTCAGGATTTTAAATTGCCATAATTTGTTCTTTGTATACCAGAATGGTTGTCTTGCAACTAAACAAGCAGTGATCCAATCAAATATAGACATACCACTCACACCCCAGACATGTATACTGGGCGATCTGCACAGCTGTAACGATATTCCTGTAAAATATAAGAAAATCTGTGTATCTCTAAGTATGGTCACAAAAACAGTAATAAAGAGGAACTGGACTGAGTCAACAGCACCATCCCATAAAGATTGGATCACAGAAGCAATGGAAATGATCAGGCTCGAAAAGGTTGCTTTTAGGTTGAAAGACAACAATAAGGAATATATTGAAACATGGTCCTGTCTGGAAAACATTCTGATATCACTTCTTAAACAGCAACTCAAATTATGAAGGGTATATTATTCAAAATATGTTTTAATTGGTGACCGATCAAGTGTTGGTAATTCTCAACTCCTATGATCTGAGAATTATTCTCATTATCATTTTTGTGCTTTTGCATTTTTGTAAACAAACATGCAAACTGATATAAGTAACATACTGTAATGTTGATATTGTTTGAGAAGAATATCTGAGAGGATGAAAGGGGTCTATATCTGGGACGGTGTAAAGGGAGGGACAAGGGTTATGCTTTTGTGTGTGAGAAATGTGTGTCATGTCCTTTATCTGTTGCCAATAAAATAAGGGGGGGGGGGGAAGCAATATCAATACGACCAACAACTGATAAATAGGCTGCTGTAATGTTTATAAAGAGAAATGATCCAATATTAGATGTAGGTACCACTTTATGGGTGCTGCATGTTTGCACACTAAATGGTTAATTAGCTACCTTAGAAGGAGAATTTATTTGCACGTAATCTAAACAGGTCAGGCAAAAATATGCTGACTTTTAACATATGACAAGATTTTGATGTTTTTAGAATCCACTGATGATGAATTTACAAGACTGGAGTATCATTCAACATGACTGTTTATGGCTTTAAAACAGCAACCTATTCACAAAACCTGGTCTGAGCCCTGTTTAACCTGGCCTGGGCCTCCCTACACACAGTCCAGAGAGGATAAAGAGAGACAGAAAGGAGGGAGGGAGAGGGAGCGACGGAGAGAGAGAGAGGGAGAGCGACGGAGAGACAGAGAGAGAGAGACAGAGAGAGAGAGAGAGACCCTCGCTCTTTCTTGCGGAGATTCGCGCACTGCTGCCCTGTTACTGTTTACAGAGCTGCAAACCCTCACCTGCTGAGTGAAAACTTGACTTTAAACACATGTATGAGCTCTACAGTCGTTCTTCTGCATGTCCACTCCAGTTTGATGAGACCTGGAGTTAAATATGCCACAGGATTTATAAACCATGTCCCGTTTAAACTGAAGTCATCATTTCACTTCTTGTTGGCATAAAATTAAAACATATGTAAATAAAATTAGTTGATATTACTTTGACATTATAGATTGTAATGATCAGGGACAGTGTGTGGGGGGGGGGGGCAGTTTATTATTTGTTGCTTATTTTCACACTTCTCTGCAAATTTATGTCCTCCCATTGAGTATAGCAAATGTCAGCTGAATATTTATTTTGTGTTCATTTTGTTTAATCTTGTTTTTCTCATTTTCAGAGGTGACTTCTCTGTTGTTGGTGTTGAGGAGCTGATACCAGCAGCAGTGAGGACAAAGCGGTGCAGCAACTTCAGTGTAAGGTATATTTTAGATTTTAAGGACAAAACTGTTAGCCTGTGAGTTATCCTCTGTATGCCTAGTGGCTACATCCTGGCCTAAACATAGTGATGTACAGTTATGTGATGTTACTCCCTAATGCCAGTCTGTGTAGTATGATGCCACTGGATCTGAGAGAGGACAGCACTGATGTAGAGTTCAACAACATTGAAACTGCATGTACAAACTTACAAATGTACATCAAATTTCAAGCTGATATCATGAAATCATTTTTCCTTATCCACAGTATTGACTAGGAAATCTGAGTGAATACTGCCAGATAGCTGCAGTCTTCAGTAAATACATTTGAGTTGTCTCATTGACATGTTACACATATTTGAAACCTTTCGGCACATTTTGACACACTACATATGTAACATGTCAATGACACATATGTATCATTGACATGTTACATAATAGTGTGTCAAATGTGCTGAAAGGTTTCGAATAACCATGCTTAAAAATCTCTGTTGTCAATGACCTATACAGGCAAAGGCAAGTTCAAGTCAAATTGAGTTAGATATACCCTCGATATGTGACAGAGAATTTAGTCAATCTGATGTTGGCATTTAATAGAGAGACTAAACACGTCTTATTCTGCACTGCACAACAATATCTGTGAGTGGGACCATGCCTTGATTATGTTTAAGAGCCCTAGGCTTTCAAAGGGTGAAAATAAATAAATCATTGAGAAACACACTCATTAGTTACCTGTTTTTTTTATTGTTTTTTGTTTTTGTTAGGGAAATGTTATATATATGCCCATGTATGTATGTATGTATGTTTTTATACATACATAATGATTAATTAATTAATTGATTGTTCACATTATAGATGATTGAGTTGGCAGGTTTCTTCCAAATGCCCATCCCTAGTAGTATATATAAGTAGAACAGTTTACTCAACAGGCCAGGATGTCTAAAGCACATGCTGTAAAAATTGAAATTTCACACTTCTATGTCAGGAATTTTAAAATTATGTTATTATTGAATGGCATTATTTTGGTTATGTTCTCATTTTCAGATAGGAAAGCTGTTCAACTAGAAATTAAGGTAGTGGAACCTGCATTCTGCAAAGGTGGAGAAAGACTATGGCTACATCCTGAAACTACAGAAGGCCATACTGCAAAGCCGCACCAAATTAAACCTGAGCATACCAGGGTAAAAAGCAGGAGGCCCGCTGACCTCTGACATGGTGAGTTACATGGGATTCCATCACCAACTACAGAGGAGCTTCTACAAACCCCAGCCAAGGACTTACTATATCAAGAACCTTATACCTCTTCTGAATGGTTGCATTACAGTTGAACTTTTTTTTCCCCAAACACTTGATCATAATAGATATGGCATGACCACTGCATGGAATCTTGTAATAAATGCCCATGGTATATTACAGATGAAAAAAGGGAAGCATGAATTTGATATTGTTATCTTGTGCCGTTCAGTTGTTGGTTAAGATATTCTCTACTGAACATTTTCAGTCTGTCAGATTTAGGGGCAGGGCACTGCTTTTAGTAAGGATGATCTAGTCTTTCACATTTAAAGGTTTATCCAGAGTAACTATTTTGTCATAAATAAATTAGGTTTAGCCATTTCAGAACAACCTTTCTAATTATCTAGTAGACTCAAGAAAGACATCGTAATCTAGGAAATATTTAAGAAATTATAATCCAGAAAGCTAAAGAAAACTTCTAATATTGCTTTCTTTGTTCTTTTACAGGGTCACCTAGCTTCCACATTAAACGGCATCATGACCTCTGCATATCTTCATGTGAAACCCTGAGACTGCTCACCGTGGCTACTGAGACCTCTGACCAGCTTGGCCCCTGAAAGGAGTGGTGGACCTTATACAACAGTTTGTTACAGCTGTGTGTTCAAAAAGGGCCCTCTGTTGTTAGGATATGGCAGAGCATCACTGAGTATTTTCACAATATGTGTCACTCCACCTCAGCTGATTGATTTTTAATTATGTTATTAGTATATATATATATATATATATATATATACACATATATATACATATATATATATATATATAACATTACAGCTATGTTTTTTGTCTGGTTCCCAGGAATGTGATTGATCAATAAAAACTTTGTTCAGTCACAATATGGTTTCATTTTTTTGAGAAAAATTCAATAAAGTAGCAATTTTGTGGTCACTATGAATACAGTACCAAGAGTTGAGTTAAATGTTAGGGTAAATTGTGTAACTAGTTGAGTGGATTGAAAAAAAATAATCTCTAGTTCAAATTTCCTTTTCAATATTATTTTGCACTCAAAAAACTATAAGACAAAATTATCAGACAGGAAATTGAGGGATATGCTGTGAATATCATCACTGCTGTAATTATCTAAGAAATCACAGCAGTGATGATACTCTGAAAATCACTCCTTGTGTGAAAATAATTTTTCCCACCTTGGTTACAAGACTTAAATGTTTTTAAATTCTATATTGACAAAAACTAAACTGAACTACCATTATGGTTGTGCATTATAGTGACATCGCTGTTGTGAAAAAAAATAAGAGGTATTTATCTTTTAGTGGATTTATTTTGGTAAAGACAAAAACAATGGCTCTAAACAAACCAATAAATAGCATCACAGCACAACAACAAAACCAAAATCATATTTACATAATAAAATGTAACTATTTTACAATACTCCACAGTCTGTGTGGGATAAAGTCCTCATGATGATGTCGTTCCATACACAGGAAAATCTGGGAAATAATTTTTACAGAGTAAAAAGTGTTTTACTCAAAAATAGTAAAATTTACTCTTTATTGAGTATATTTATCACCAGCCACCAGGAGAGTTGGAGTAAAAACACAGAGTAAATTCTGCTGGAGTAAAACTACTCAGCTGCCATCACTCATGGACGGTCACAGCTGCAGCTCGTTAGGTGTCCCAGCTGTAGATAATCCTTGACAATCAAGATCTCACCTGGTGATGAACCTTCAGACACCTGTGTACTACAGCTTCTAGTCAGGTGACTCCTCTTCAACCTTTGATAATCCAGTGATTGTTCAGTGTTTTTTTTTTTCCCTTGTGTAACTCCATCCTTTTAGTTCTTTAAGGGGAGGGGCTATTTCAAAATTTTCAAAAAAACATGTATGAGACTGTCAGTGCATCTGTTGGCACCAGCAGACAATGCTTCCATCATGACTTCAACACATGGCGAAGCTAATGCTAATGCTTTGCCTCATAATGTCTCCACCCCACCAGGAAGAAGTAACTGGCTGATGTGGATCACGGTCTGGATCCTGGAATCTTAATAGCGGGCTCTTCACTAGTAGGAGATAGGGCTAATAGTGTAGTTCTGTGTTCTCTTTTTTAGTTTCATATTGTGGTAAGCAGTGATTATGAAGGGCTTAAAGCCATCTTGTATAACTTTGACAAGAGCTTGCACACAAAACATGAGCTATTATTATTTACTGTCAACCACAGACACAGTCACATACAGACAGCCTGCTTTGCAACATTGACCCCTTCACTCATGGTGTCACTCTTCAAAAAACATTTCTCACTAAAAACATCAACTAATAAACTAAACATGCATAATAACAACTTTGCAGTGAACATGAAGATTATAAAAAAATTATGCATGTTCAGTCTATTAGTTCATGATTTTAGTGAGAAGTGTTTTTTGAAGTGTGACACCATGAGTAAGGAGGTCAATGTTGCAGAGGACCCTGTCTGTATGTGACTGTACCTGTGGGGCCGAATAAATAATAGCTGCTTATACTTACTGTGTGAGATCTTTCACCATTAACCATTCCTCCCAATCATGAAGAGTCCCTTCATAACATTGCTGACAGACAATGATCAATATCAGCCAGTTACTCCCTCCCTGGTGGGGTAGAGACACAGTGTGGCTCAGCTGGCTTCATCATTTATAGAAGTCATGATGGAAGCATTGTCTGCTGTTGCCAACAAATGCACTGACAGTCTCATACATGGTTTTATGAAAATTTTGAAATAGCCCCTCCCCTTAAAGAAGTAAACATAGTTATCTCAGCTTAACAAGATCATTGCATCTTTCAGCTGAATAGTACAAACCACTAATTTGATTTAGTAATGTCAACATTTTTTGACAAAACATAAAAGAATAAGTAATGATTGCTAAAAAGTTGAAGTAGAAACAACATCCAGGTTTACAGTGTAGGGTCATAAATCGGTTTGCATGATTTTTTTTAAGTAAGGTTAACTAATTGGATTTTACAGTGTAAGTTTGAGGTCATTTGTAAGATTTGGATTAGCTAGAGTTTGACATGACACACAAACACCACAGGCATACAGAGTGAGTAAATTCTTTGCCATCAAACATTAGCTTGATCTTAACAGTTGCTAAAAATTGAATTCAGATAATTCATTTAATGTTTTCTTACCTCCGCCAAGGAGGTTATGTGATCGGCAGGGTTTGTTTGTTAGTTAGTTAGTTTGTGTGTTAGCAACAAAACTAAAAAAAAAACCTCCCCAAAAAGTTTTGGAGTTTATAGAGTTTGAAGGATGCACGCCCGGTCAAGGAAACGAGTCGGAGCATAACAGAGAGAAAGACAGCCAATTGTAGCGAGAATACTCACAATGCTGAGAGGAATAGAGGAATATTCACCTTCTGCCATGACTTGGTGAGACCCTGGGTGAGACTGTCAGTGTATCTGTTGACACCGGCAGGCACCACCTTTACCAAAAGCCAGAGTTCAGCCTCACCATGTTTCCACCCCACCAAGAAGAAATAAGACAGAAATGAATCTACAGTGAGGTGTGGTGTTCTGCTGTAATT